>NC_056750.1:102732197-103032197 GCF_019279795.1 Protopterus annectens | reverse complement strand
GCTTTGTATGCCAGACAGAGATCACCTCTGAGGAGTTTGTAGGAGGCTGAGTAAAGGGGCAGGACCTTTATCCTATCTGTGTAGGGTAGATGTTTGAGGCCCTGGATTCTCCTGGTGTGGAACCTCTGTGGTCTTTCCAGCAGCTGCATGTGCTTTGTGAAGTACATGCTGAAAGGGACATTGTACTCAATAATGGGTCTTATAAGGGAAGAATACAGGGATGTTATGACCACCTTGTCCCTGGATGAGATACCCTTACTAATGAGGTGGGCTATGTAGAAAGCTTTCAGTACAATGGAGGCAATATGGTGGTCAAAAGTCACTTTGTTATCAACCTGGGTGCCCTAGTCCCTCATGAATGATTGTGTGCTTAGGACCTTATTATCAATATGATAATTTGTGGGATGTCACTCTCCCCAAAGGGGATGATTATGCATTTTTTGGCATTTAGTTTGAGGCCATGTTTCTAGCACCAGTAATTTGTTTGGGTGAGACCCTCTTGGAGGATGTCCATACCACTAGGGGAATTGATAACAGCACCCAGCTTGCAGTCATCTGCAAAACTGGTCAGCTGTATCCCACTGGTTTTGGCCTGCACCTCAGAATAGTATATCCCAAACAGCAGAGGGCCCAAGACTGATCCCTGGGGTACACCACTCATTATGGGTCTACTGCTTGAGGTGGCTTCCCCTATTTTGACTAGGTGGGTTCTTTCAATGAGTCAGTTTGTTACTCATCTGGTAACATATGGATTGATGCCTAGTTGAGAGAGTTTGCCTATTATACCTGAGTGGAGAATAGTATTGAAGGCCTTGGCCAGGTCAAGGTAGGCGGTGTGCACTGTCTTCCCCTTGTTCATTGCCTTGGTGACTGTCTCAAAGAAATCGGCCAAATTTAACAGGCATGACCTCCCCTTGATGAAACCAAACTGTGTGGGATCGAGTGTCTGGAGGTTGCCAATGTCCTTGTTAATCAAGTCCATGATAATCCACTCCATGGCCTTGCAGATCAGGCTAGTTAGGCTGATGGCCCTATAATTTCCTGGATCGGTGGACGCTTCACCTTTTTTACAAAAGGATGACAGTGGCTGTTCTCCACTTGGCTGGGATGAAGCGGTACTCAAGCTTTGGTTGAATAGGGGACCTAATGGTGCTGCAAGTTCCTGCCTGAGTTCATGTAGGATGCAGCCTGGTATGTTATTGGCTCCCATGGAGGCTGTATGTTTTACCTTTGAGAGAGCAGTGATGATTTGCTCCCAAGAGATAAGGGGAGGGGGGTAGGTACTGGGGATGTCCTGTTCTACTGATGGGTGGACAGAGGGGTGAAGTTTTCACTGAACCTGTCTGCCAGCAGGTTGGCTATATCTACAGTGTTTGTGTATGTAGTGTCCTTGACCACCAGTTCTGAGCAGATCTGGGTGCTTTCCTTGAGATTGCAGACATTTGTGAAGAAGGCCTTATGACTGTCTTTAGTAGATGTGGCCAGTTTGGAGTCAAAGTTTGCTTTGGAGGATTTCACTAGTGCTCTTATTTGCTTGTTCAGACTAAGGAGAGATTGCTTCCAATTAGGCACCTGCTCATTCTTAGTCATGGACAGCAATTTTTTCCTTTTATTATAGAATGTATTTATTGCAGATGTCCACCAGATAGGTTTACTCTTCCTTGAGGTGGATGGTTTTGTCCTGTCAGGTATTCCTGACTCTGTGCAGCTATATAAATGCTCATATAGTACTTTGGTGTAGGTTTGGACACATGTACTAGTTCCTATGGAGGGGGAGGGGGCTGTGAAGCTGTTTAAACCTTCCTCCAGAAAGTTGTAATCAGCTTTAGAGAAGTTTTTTGTTTGACCCTAGCTGAGGGGGGTGTCAGGGGACATGATGACTTCGAAAGTGACCACTTTCTGATCTGATCTTATCAGGGATGATGACACTGCAGGGATGGTGCAGTGGTTACTCATGTTGGTTATTACCAAGTCCAAGATATGTTCACCTCTTGTGGGAATGTCGACCAACTGTTGCAAGGCATTTGCTTTGACAAAATCAAGGAATCACTGGGCATTTGTGTCTTGGCATGAGTATTTCTTCTGGTTGGATAGTTAAAGTTGCCCAGGATCAGGGTAAGGGGGTTGAATCTTGATAGATTCTCAGAGGTCCAGATAGGTGGAGTGGGCATCTTGAGTCAAAGTTGGAGGCCTGTAGCTAGCTATGATTTGAATAGGGGTCTTATCAGTAGTTAACTGCACCTGGAGTGTTTCCTGTGTGTCATACTGTTTGACCAGCCTGGAGGTGTGTATGTCTTTTATATATATTGCAACTCCACCTCCTTTTGCTTTGCTGCCTACGGTTTGGGGTATGAATGTATGATAGGATGAGTAACCTGGTATGGATGGGGTGCTCTCTGCAACTTTGAACCAGGTTTCTATGACTGCACAAATGTCAGCATCTTCCAGGGTTAAGAATGCTTGCAATGAGTGCGGTTTCATGTTTAGACTCTTAGCATTTAGCAGCATGACCTTTAATTTACATTTTGATGAAATTTTCATGTTGGTAGTTTTGACCTCATGGCATTGCCTAAAAAAGGCACTATGGGAGAGGCAAGGGCCTTTGCCAGGAGCCTGAAGCCTAAGGGAGACAGACATAGGTCATCTCTGGCAAAGCATCGTGGTTTGAAAGCCATGTCATCCCAGGCTGTTAGGTACTGGATCCCCTTGAAATTAACCATAAACTAAGCCAGTTGTTAAAGGCAATCATTTTCTGTTTGTACTGAAGCATCATTCTGGGTGATGGTAGAATGCTTCTTAAGACTAGGGGCATACCTGCCTGAGACACATATTCAGTGAGCTCGATCATGTCTCTCTTCATATAGTCCAGGGAGGCACGTCTCAACTCATTCATGCCGACAAGGACTATGACAGAGTCATAACAGTACCTGTTGAAAGACTTGAATGCATGGGTGATAAGGCAGATTCTGGCACCCGACAAACAATTAACCATGACTTTCTCTTTATCCAGCCTGGTGAGGGGCACATCTGTATGTCCCATAGTGGAGTCTCCTTTGACTAATATTTTGGGTTTATGTTTAGGTCTTAGTAGCTGTGAAACACAGGTGTGTGGACTATGTGTGATGTGTGGTGTGGTGGGCAGTGGAGTTTGTGTGTGTTTTTGCCTTGGAGGTCTCTTTTGCTTGGGTATGTTTTTGTTGAGGACCTACGCATATGTAGGGGTGTGTTGTGTAGGTGTGGGTGGTATTTGAGGTGTGGTGTTTGTATTGACAACCTTCTCAGTGCTAGATATGTTGGTTTTGGGGGGAGAGAGCAATGACACCAGGTGCTTGATGTAATTGCATCTCTCACAAATTGTGTTCCTAGGTGTTAGTTGTAGTAGAGGGGTGTCCATGTACATGTGGCAATTGCTACACTGTCTCAGGATGCCCATATCAACCAGACTGTCAGGAGAAAACATAGGAAATTGTCCATCCATATTTGTCAGAAACTGAGGGGGAGAGGCCAGAGAGAGCTAAGAGGATAAAGGGAGGAAGGTCTAAGAGCAGTATTTCTAGGTGATCACTCAAGTGCTACTAAGGAAAGATTTGTAGCTGGAATACCTCATAATGGGTTAAAAACTGAGCAGCTGAAGTTCTGGATGCAGCAAACCTGTATCTAGTCTGTGCTACTCAATTTAAGGTTAAGAACACAGTAAAAAACTCACAAAGAAGCACAGATTAACTACTTACAGTCAAAAGAACAGAACTCACAATATGAAAAAAATACAGTTAAACAGTAACAAAATGCAGTAAAATGCAGTTAAACAGTAATGAATTGCAGTGGCTAGCAAATACATGTAGTTAATAAGTTGATTGCTTTAAAACAGTAGCTCACAATCACAACAGTAAAATACAGCTCAAATAAAGCAGCAATTCAGTAGAATTTATCAGAACGTTATAAAATAATAAAAAGATTACTCAAAATTTCTTATAAAAAAGTTATTGGAATTATTTTGCCTTAGTCACAAACTTAGTCCAACTGAAGAAGATAAGAAAATGTTGTTATTATCATCAAAACAAACTACAGTTTCTTTACAAGCTATTTACGTGGAAGTTCTTAAACAGAACATTTGTTACACCACATAAAATTGAATTAATGTACAAGAGAGAGATGGATGTTGGAGATGTAAATCTCAAGTAAAGGCAGACTGTCAACATGTTTTATGACTGTAAAATTATAAATCCTTTTGGAGAAAGTATAAATTTACTACAAGCTATTTTTAATAACAGATTTACTTTGATTAAATCTTTGGTTTTATTTCATACACTAATTCCTGCAAATATTGTGCAAATGAAATATTCACTACTTTGGAGCATTCCAGCCATGGCAAGAAAGATCATCACTATGAACTGGAAAAGCAACACTACTCCTACCTTAAAGAACTTCAAGAATGTTTCAGACATTGTTTCTCACTGTGAGTTAGCTATTATCAAATGAGAACTGATAAAAATCACCTCATATTATGATACTTGGTTAAAATTCAAGAAGTTACTAGGTAAATTTGATTTTAACAACTCATGTTAAATGTGGCAAAAGAAAAATGTATTTATTATAAGTTATGCTGATTAATAGACACTGTTGTAAATAGTTATTGCTGTCTTTTTTATCATTTGTTGAAAACTTAAACATGTGCTGATCAAATGTTTTATTTCATATATACTTACTAATTCTTTCAAAAAAATGTAATAAAAAAAGTAAAACGCCCCTAACAGTCGGATCTGTATTAAAAGAATGAATAATCAAAATTTCGAATGCTGAGATAAGCGAAAATGCAGCAACTCGAAAACGTTATTGTGGGGGGCTGTGCCCCCCCCCCGCTAAATATATATTCTAACTCTGAGATCTCACTACAGTGAAGAAAGGGCAAATATTCCGATCTTTACTGTACTGCAATAAAAAACAAACACACCTGGAGTTACTGCATTTTTGCTCATCTGAGCATTCGCAATTTTAATTGTTCATTCTTTTAATATAGACCAAAAAAGCGAAGAACCAGAAAGCAAATCTTTGCAGGAACCACGAATTTATTAATGGAAACTCTCCGACCACAAGTTAAAACGAAGTACAGACAATCCACTCCACATTAACGTTGTTCACAATATACGTTTTCGTCCCAATACTAGACTTCATCAGATGATCACATAAACCCCAACCATTCCCTTTTATAAGGCGTTCAATAAGATCATTATTCAATTAATGTATTTAATTAAACATTTTCTTTAAAAAACATTTAAAAGACCATTTAAAAGATGCCTGTAAATTCATATCTTATGTTTCCTATTCATTTTATTACCATATCACATTGACATAATTAAATTACCATTTAATATATTGCACTTATAAATATCTTCAAAATTTTTTAAAATAAACTTATTTAAAAGATTTTATATAATTCCATTGGAATAAATCAGTTAGAAAAAATCATTATAAAAAACGGATATCTAGTGCCATCTAGTGGCCATTCCATTTATTACATCCTTTAAATACATACAGGACTCACCAATTCCTTAAAGTATAGCTATAGCTGGTCAGTTATTCTAAAACCTTCCTTATTTCTAATTTAGGTTCTTGTATCTACCACTTTGGACCAGACCCACCATAAAAAAAAAGCCCCTTTTTTTTTTTTTTTATGGTGGGTCTGGTCCAAAGTGGTAGATACAAGAACCTAAATTAGAAATAAGGAAGGTTTTAGAATAACTGACCAGCTATAGCTATACTTTAAGGAATTGGTGAGTCCTGTATGTATTTAAAGGATGTAATAAATGGAATGGCCACTAGATGGCACTAGATATCCGTTTTTTTATAATGATTTTTTCTAACTGATTTATTCCAATGGAATTATATAAAATCTTTTAAATAAGTTTATTTTAAAAAATTTTGAAGATATTTATAAGTGCAATATATTAAATGGTAATTTAATTATGTCAATGTGATATGGTAATAAAATGAATAGGAAACATAAGATATGGATTTACAGACATCTTTTAAATGGTCTTTTAAATGTTTTTTAAAGAAAATGTTTAATTAAATACATTAATTGAATAATGATTTTATTGAACGCCTTATAAAAGGGAATGGTTGGGGGTTATGTGATCATCTGATGAAGTCTAGTATTGGGACGAAAACGTATATTGTGAACAACGTTAATGTGGAGTGGATTGTCTGTACTTCGTTTTAACTTGTGGTCGGAGAGTTTCCATTAATAAATTCGTGGTTCCTGCAAAGATTTGCTTTCTGGTTCTTCGCTTTTTTGGTTTATTTAGTTGGAACTGCACTTGCTGTTTTGGTTTTCTTTTAATATAGACCCCAACAGTTGATTCACTAGTCAGGGATCTGGGACCACGTAGACAGCAACCTAACCTTTGACCAACATGTTTTGAAGGTAGTATGAAAATCCTTCTTGTTGCCCAACTTACAAGTAAGGCATGGCATCTAGGTCTAGAGAGGTCACTCTACCACTGTAGTTGTCCCCATCAGACCCATCATAGAGTATAATTCCCCCTTTGGTATGTACCTGGCCAAACATGCTACAAATGGAACATCCTCAAAGGTTTCTTACAAAAAGAATATTGGGTGAAAACTCAATGTTCTACGTTGATCATCTCAAAGCCCTGTCTCTTTACTTGTATATTATAGACTTTTGAGGGGTGATCTTTGCCTGGCATAGAAGGCATCCCTGGACCCTATTTTGATGAACCTATTGCACATCCGCAAAAACAAACAACATCAGAGCTACTAGATTAAAAGACATACATTTTTCTTGCAATATAAATAAGACATGTTTGAGAGGGAAGTTTTTCAGAGAATTCCCATTCCCTGGAACAAGCTCCATATCCATATGAAGCAGAGTTCCTCCCTAACCCTATTTAAGTGCAACTTGGACCAATGGATGGGTAATCAGAAATTCAGCCCTGGTTTGGCTCGTATGTCTCTGATGGATAAAGGCAGTCAGTAAATCACCCCTATATAAATCAAATTTGTGGGTCACATTTGGGTTGCATGGATTGGCTAATAGTGGCCCTAAAATGAGAAAAGGTTTAGGTAATATGTAAAACAACCTTGAAGAAGGCAATGCATAAAAACTTGAAAATAATTCGTAATAAGTTTTGGAAGCAAGTAATATGGATAAACACTGGCTGATAAGAAGTGAAAAAATTAAGGTGAAGTACAGTTAGAAATGAAGGGGTAAGGAGTATTTAGTGGTACGTTTATATCATGCTATTGAAAGATGAAAATAGCGAACGATACTTAATCGAACCTAAAACATCTAAACCACATAATATCGAACATTCAGAACAGCAAATTGTTTCCTTGGGAAAAAATTTGCTATTCAGAAACACACACACACAACACAAGCACACCTAAAAAACATCAATCCACACACATACACTTATAATCCTACAACTAACCCTACACTAAACTGTACATACACTACTATATATCCACTTACCTTAACCCAAACCCTAACTCTTAAGGTCCATCACTACTGCACACTCACCTAACTCACTTAACCCGTGCCCTAACCCGTGCCTTAACCCTAACTCACCTAACCCACAGTCTAACCCTAACGACCACACAATCACACACTTACCTGAACCCGACCCGTAACTTTCCACCACAGCACTGAAAATAGCGAAGCCACAGAACCGGCCAACAGAATTATTTCCCTAGGAAAGAATTTGGTGTTCTGCAGCTTCGCTATTTTTAGCGTTCACTCAAAACGGGTCGATATTAGAACATTCTAAGTTTAAAACTTCAATGTTCTGATATAGACCCTTTAGTGGTAGCTAGTAGAGGAACTACAGTAAATATTTATAAATTGATATACAAACTCAAGGATTTCATTTCATGTTATTCCTTTGTTAGGGAGATATACTGACTCACATGTCTCTGTCCCTTTTTAGCCACATAAAACAGCGTACATAACTTGAGCTACATAGGCAGTGGACAGTTTAGAATACCTAATTAACCAGCATGTTTTGACAGGAAACGAGTGCCCAGAGAAAACCCATTCTGATATACAGAGAACATATAGACTCCAGATAGTGACTGAAGATGAAGACTGAGCACCTGACCCTGGAACTTTGAGATAGAGAAATGAAAGACTTAGTCAATGTGTGGCCCCAGAGGATATACAATGACACATATTGATGGGATTTATTGGCCAGCTAAGAACTTGGTTATATTCAACTGGACGTATAAGAGAATTTAAGTACCTTTATCTGCACTTTTTTTAAAAAAATACAGTATTATACAGTATTTAATTTGATTTAAACTGTGTATGAAGGAGTGTTGAAGGAATTTTTAACTGAAGTTATTCTGCTCTTCAGTAACTTGAACTGAAGCTAGTGTTGGCTGAATTTTGTTATTTGCTAGTAATTACAGGTGTGGGGGTAGCCACATTCTTTGATTTCCTGTCCTTGCATATTTAAACTGGTGCATGTGAAATAATTCCTGCTTTAAAACTTCAGCTTGGCCAGCTAAGAACTTGGTTATATTCAACTGGACGTATAAGAGAATTTAAGTACCTTTATCTGCACTTTAAAAAAAAAAAATACAGTATTATACAGTATTTAATTTGATTTAAACTGTGTATGAAGGAGTGTTGAAGGAATTTTTAACTGAAGTTATTCTGCTCTTCAGTAACTTGAACTGAAGCTAGTGTTGGCTGAATTTTGTTATTTGCTAGTAATTACAGGTGTGGGGGTAGCCACATTCTTTGATTTCCTGTCCTTGCATATTTAAACTGGTGCATGTGAAATAATTCCTGCTTTAAAACTTCAGCTTGGCCAGCTAAGAACTTGGTTATATTCAACTGGACATATAAGAGAATTTAAGTACCTTTATCTGCACTTTTTAAAAAAATACAGTATTATACAGTATTTAATTTGATTTAAACTGTGTATGAAGGTGTGTTGAAGGGATTTTTAACTGAAGTTATTCTGCTCTTCAGTAACTTGAACTGAAGCTAGTGTTGGCTGAATTTTGTTATTTGCTAGTAATTACAGGTGTGGGGGTAGCCACATTCTTTGATTTCCTGTCCTTGCATATTTAAACTGGTGCATGTGAAATAATTCCTGCTTTAAAACTTCAGCTTGGCCAGCTAAGAACTTGGTTATATTCAACTGGACGTATAAGAGAATTTAAGTACCTTTATCTGCACTTTTAAAAAAAAAAAAAAAAAGTATTATACAGTATTTAATTTGATTTAAACTGTGTATGAAGGAGTGTTGAAGGAATTTTTAACTGAAGTTATTCTGCTCTTCAGTAACTTGAACTGAAGCTAGTGTTGGCTGAATTTTGTTATTTGCTAGTAATTACATGTGTGGGGGTAGCCACATTCTTTGATTTCCTGTCCTTGCATATTTAAACTGGTGCATGTGAAATAATTCCTGCTTTAAAACTTCAGCTTGGCCAGCTAAGAACTTGGTTATATTCAACTGGACGTATAAGAGAATTTAAGTACCTTTATCTGCACTTTTTAAAAAAAAATACAGTATTATACAGTATTTAATTTGATTTAAACTGTGTATGAAGGAGTGTTGAAGGGATTTTTAACTGAAGTTATTCTGCTCTTCAGTAACTTGAACTGAAGCTAGTGTTGGCTGAATTTTGTTATTTGCTAGTAATTACAGGTGTGGGGGTAGCCACATTCTTTGATTTCCTGTCCTTGCATATTTAAACTGGTGCATGTGAAATAATTCCTGCTTTAAAACTTCAGCTTGGCCAGCTAAGAACTTGGTTATATTCAACTGGACGTATAAGAGAATTTAAGTACCTTTATCTGCACTTTTTTAAAAAAATACAGTATTATACAGTATTTAATTTGATTTAAACTGTGTATGAAGGAGTGTTGAAGGAATTTTTAACTGAAGTTATTCTGCTCTTCAGTAACTTGAACTGAAGCTAGTGTTGGCTGAATTTTGTTATTTGCTAGTAATTACAGGTGTGGGGGTAGCCACATTCTTTGATTTCCTGTCCTTGCATATTTAAACTGGTGCATGTGAAATAATTCCTGCTTTAAAACTTCAGCTTGGCCAGCTAAGAACTTGGTTATATTCAACTGGACGTATAAGAGAATTTAAGTACCTTTATCTGCACTTTTTTAAAAAATACAGTATTATACAGTATTTAATTTGATTTAAACTGTGTATGAAGGAGTGTTGAAGGAATTTTTAACTGAAGTTATTCTGCTCTTCAGTAACTTGAACTGAAGCTAGTGTTGGCTGAATTTTGTTATTTGCTAGTAATTACAGGTGTGGGGTAGCCACATTCTTTGATTTCCTGTCCTTGCATATTTAAACTGGTGCATGTGAAATAATTCCTGCTTTAAAACTTCAGCTTGGCCAGCTAAGAACTTGGTTATATTCAACTGGACGTATAAGAGAATTTAAGTACCTTTATCTGCACTTTTTTTAAAAAAATACAGTATTATACAGTATTTAATTTGATTTAAACTGTGTATGAAGGAGTGTTGAAGGAATTTTAACTGAAGTTATTCTGCTCTTCAGTAACTTGAACTGAAGCTAGTGTTGGCTGAATTTTGTTATTTGCTAGTAATTACAGGTGTGGGGGTAGCCACATTCTTTGATTTCCTGTCCTTGCATATTTAAACTGGTGCATGTGAAATAATTCCTGCTTTAAAACTTCAGCTTGGCCAGCTAAGAACTTGGTTATATTCAACTGGACGTATAAGAGAATTTAAGTACCTTTATCTGCACTTTTTAAAAAAAAAATACAGTATTATACAGTATTTAATTTGATTTAAACTGTGTATGAAGGAGTGTTGAAAGAATTTTTAACTGAAGTTATTCTGCTCTTCAGTAACTTGAACTGAAGCTAGTGTTGGCTGAATTTTGTTATTTGCTAGTAATTACAGGTGTGGGGGTAGCCACATTCTTTGATTTCCTGTCCTTGCATATTTAAACTGGTCCATGTGAAATAATTCCTGCTTTAAAACTTCAGCTTGGCCAGCTAAGAACTTGGTTATATTCAACTGGACGTATAAGAGAATTTAAGTACCTTTATCTGCACTTTTTTTAAAAAATACAGTATTATACAGTATTTAATTTGATTTAAACTGTGTATGAAGGAGTGTTGAAGGAATTTTTAACTGAAGTTATTCTGCTCTTCAGTAACTTGAACTGAAGCTAGTGTTGGCTGAATTTTGTTATTTGCTAGTAATTACAGGTGTGGGGTAGCCACATTCTTTGATTTCCTGTCCTTGCATATTTAAACTGGTGCATGTGAAATAATTCCTGCTTTAAAACTTCAGCTTGGCCAGCTAAGAACTTGGTTATATTCAACTGGACGTATAAGAGAATTTAAGTACCTTTATCTGCACTTTTTAAAAAAAATACAGTATTATACAGTATTTAATTTGATTTAAACTGTGTATGAAGGAGTGTTGAAGGAATTTTTAACTGAAGTTATTCTGCTCTTCAGTAACTTGAACTGAAGCTAGTGTTGGCTGAATTTTGTTATTTGCTAGTAATTACAGGTGTGGGGTAGCCACATTCTTTGATTTCCTGTCCTTGCATATTTAAACTGGTGCATGTGAAATAATTCCTGCTTTAAAACTTCAGCTTGGCCAGCTAAGAACTTGGTTATATTCAACTGGACGTATAAGAGAATTTAAGTACCTTTATCTGCACTTTTTTAAAAAAAATACAGTATTATACAGTATTTAATTTGATTTAAACTGTGTATGAAGGAGTGTTGAAGGAATTTTTAACTGAAGTTATTCTGCTCTTCAGTAACTTGAACTGAAGCTAGTGTTGGCTGAATTTTGTTATTTGCTAGTAATTACAGGTGTGGGGGTAGCCACATTCTTTGATTTCCTGTCCTTGCATATTTAAACTGGTGCATGTGAAATAATTCCTGCTTTAAAACTTCAGCTTGGCCAGCTAAGAACTTGGTTATATTCAACTGGACGTATAAGAGAATTTAAGTACCTTTATCTGCACTTTTAAAAAAAAAAAAAATACAGTATTATACAGTATTTAATTTGATTTAAACTGTGTATGAAGGAGTGTTGAAGGAATTTTTAACTGAAGTTATTCTGCTCTTCAGTTATTGCCACCCACTCGCCCTGATTTTGTTTTGGTGTTAATCTTAGTGGCATTGAAACTGCCCGCCCCTCAGCCTGCCTCTGGGCCCATCTCATTTGCTCACTCAACTGAGTGCAGTGAGATCATATTCTGATTTCAGGCACTCCTACTGTGTACAAAGAGAGCATCTGAGAGATAGAAAAAAAAATTAAGCTTATTTCCTGCCTTTCTTGTTAAGTGGTACAGACTATTTGTAGGCTTCTGAGCCCCCAAGCCCTTCTGTGTTTGAGGGAAGCCTTCTAGCTTGTTTTTTTTCTTATAACTAGCCAGTTTTCTAGTTTCAGCACTCAAATCTGTTTCTTTGATCTCAGCACTTGTTCAGAAAAAAAAAAAAAATTTCATCTGCTTTTACTGTACTTGTGTTTTTACCTACTTCTTTTTACTTTTGCATCATCTTAAAATACTCAATTGTATTTATTACTGCTTGGTGTAACTCATTCTAAGCCTTTTGGTTTAAACACTTGGGCTTCGGACCAGTTAGTTGTTTTGCACTGAGAGGGTTTGTGGTCTGCACTGTTGTGGCAGAACAGGTAGCTTACATCCTTCTAGGTTGAGAACTGCTGATTGAGGGCTCAGTGTCTGTTATTCTAAAAGTGTATTAATTCTGGTTTAAGCACTTGGGCTTTCAAGCCAGTTATTTTACATTAAGAGGGTTCGTGGTCTGCACTCTTGTGGGAGGAGAGGCTGGACTCTGCCCTTCTGAGCTGGGAATTTCTGGTTAAAGGCTTATAGTGCATGCATATCTGAACTGTTTCTTACTGAAGTTGGTGCGCCTTGTTTGCTGTGGCATAGACTGGATTCGGGCCTGCTGGATCTAGCTTTGTGTAACTTGAGCACTAATCCAGACATTCTCTAAAGTATTCAATGGTATTTATTACTGCTTGGTTGTAACTTGATTAAAGTGTAGCTATCATTCAAGTCTTTTGGATTAAGCACTTGGGCATCAGACCAGTTGTTTTACATTAGGAAGGTTTGTGGCAAGCACTGTGGTGGCAGGACAGGTAGCTTTCATCCTTCTAAGTTGGGAACTGCTGATTGAGAGCCCAGTGTCCAAGTGTATTAGTTCTGGTTTAGGCACTTGGGCTTCAGGCCAGTTATTTTACATTAAGAAGGTTCGTGGTCTGCACTCTTGTGGGAGAAGAGGCTGGACTCTGCCCTTCTGAGCTGGGAATTTCTGGTTAAAGGTTTATAGTGCCTGAATATTTGAACTGTATCTTACTGAAATTGGTTCACCTTGTTTGCTCTAGCATAGACTAGATCCAGGCCTGCTGAATCTAGCTTTGTTTATATGCTTGTTGTTTGTTTGCTTGTTATTTCCCTGGAAGCTAATTCCACCTAATACACAACTTCTCAGCGCTTCTGTGGATCACTAGTGATATCTGCATTGCTTACTGTACTTATTTCCTTGTTTCACTTGAAAGAAAGTTACTGTTTGTCGTTTTGCATTTAGTTACTTGTAACACATTGCACTCAAGTTACCTGGCACTTGCTCACTAAAGCAATTATATAAGTCAGCACTAAAATTAAAAGCACTACACCCTCACTCCCCACTGGCCCTTGTTTTCAATTAAGGATTTCCCAATATTATTCTAGCATGTCCAAAGGTCAGTTGTCAATCTCCTCTCGGTCCAGCTGGTGAATCTGGGAATTTTGAGGCAATGTTATAACTGCCTCATGTACACAGACAACCCTCTCCTCCTCCCACATAACACAAATACTTGCGAGAGATGCAGCTATTTAGCCAAACTGGAGGCTGAGCTCTCTCAACTCAGGACTGGCAAGACCAGACAGGAGGAGAAGGCAACTACACACACCACAAAACCAGCCTCACATAATGCTACCACTCCACTGAATCAAACACATAAACACACAAAGACATACTCGGAGGCTCTGAGCAAAAATTTACCTAAACAGCAGAGGCCTCCAAAGCAGACACCCAAACAACTGCTACCTCAAGACACCCCACAAGCAACACATAAACCACAAAAGCAGTGTGCAAAGCAGTCACAGCCCTTAAGGCCAAATACAACACCAAACATACTTGTCATAGGTGACTCCATAGTCAGACACACTGGCGTCCCACTCACCAGGCTGAACAAGGAGAGGGTCACAGTAAGCTGCCTATCGGGCTAGAATCCGCCACATAACACAAGCACTCGGGTCACTCCACGGCAAGTACAAATATGACACAATCATTGTCCATGCTGGTGTGAACGACCTGAGACGTACCTCCCTGGACTACATGAAAAGAGACATAGAGGAGCTCTCTGATTATGTAGCCCAGGCAGGTATGACCCTAACCCTGAGCAGTATCCTTCCTTCACCAAGAATGATGCCACAATATAGAGACAAGATGATCAGCTTTAACAATTGGCTTAATGTCTGGTGTCACTCAAAGGGGATCCAGTGTCTGTCTGCCTGGGATGACATGCTTGACAAGCCACGCTGCTTCTCAAGGGACGGCTTGCACCTGTCACCCTGGGATTCCGGTATTGGCTAAGGCTCTTGCCACCCCATAGTGCCTTTTTAGGCAAGGCTCAAATTCTAAACCTACCACCCTAGAAAACAAAAATGGGAAGAAACTGAGGGTAATGCTGCTCAATGCCAGAAGTCTAAATCTCAAAATGCACGCACTCGAGGCCCTTCTCAGTATGGAGAACATCGATGTCTGTGCTGTAACTGAAACCTGGTTCAAGGCTCCTGAGAGCACCCGGCACTATTAGGTTTTACCTCATATCATGCGTTCGGCCCCAAAACCCGGACCACACCACAAAAGGAGGGTGTATCCATATTCATAAAGGATACCCACACCTCCAGGTTGGTGGCAACGCATGAAGCTTGAAACCATCCAGGTGCAACTAACCATAGGCAAAACTGCTCTACAAATTGTAGCATGCTACAGGCCACCCTCTCAAACTCAGGAACCCCACACAGCCTTCCTGAAGACACTGGAGGGTATAAATGTATCTCCAAACACCATCATATTGGGTGACTTCAACTACCCGAATATAGACTGGGAACATTACTCAAGCCCTAACTTTCTAGCCCAACGGTTCCTGGAGTTCATAAATTCAAATGCCATGGAACAGCTAGTCACTGTTCCCATGAGAGGAGAAAATGTACTAGATCTCATTGTCACAAACATGGGGACAAAATGCTCCACACCAGAAGTATATCCCTCATTGGTGAGATCTGATCATAAACTAATCTCACTGGAAATCCACATCCTGCCCCACCCCAAACAAAAAGACCATAGTGAAGAACTTCTCTAAAGCAAACTTCACACTACTCAAGACTGGTGTGGTATCCTTCAAGGCCCCTGAGCCAGAGGAAACCACAACCCAAGCTGCGGAAGCCCTTACAAATGCCTTCTATGAACACCTCCAGGACTGCATGGATCAGGCAATCCCAAATAAAACCAAGACTCTTTCCACAAAGGGCAAGCGTCCAGTCTGGTGGACCCCAGCCATTAACAAACTTTACAATAAGAGGAGAAAGCTATTACATGATAGAACAAAATCCATAAAAGGAAGTCACCCTGATCATTATTAGTAAAAAATACGAGCACTCATAAAATCAACTAAGGCCAATTTTGAGAGAAAAATTGCCATGGATTCAAAGGACAATCATAAGGCCTTTTTCAGCTATGTTAGGAACCTGGGTGGAAATTCCCAGATATGCTCAGAATTAGTCCAAAATGATACAAAAATCACTGAACCCACAGACATTGCCAACATACTGGCAGACAGGTTCAGTGCAAACTTCACCCCCCTCCCCTAAAGGCGAGATAACTATCCCAGCCGAGTGTAGCCTCCCGGACATCTCAAATGCGCAGGTGAAAGCTGCTCTCTCTAAAGCTAAAAACACAGCATCAATGGGACCGGATGGTGTCCCCGGCTGTGTGCTACATGAGCTAAATGAGGAATTAAACCCGCACATAAGGCAGCTGTTTAATCTCAGCCTTACCACAGGATACGTGCCCAAGGAGTGGCGTACGGCAACTGTGGTCCCATTCCACAAAGGCGGCCTCACGGACCCTGGTAATTACCGCCTCATAAGCTTAACAAGTCTAGTCTGCAAAGCTATGGAGAGGATCATAATGGAGCTCATAAACAAAGATATAGGGGACTTGCAGACATTGGACCCGACCCAGTTTGGCTTTGTCAAGGGAAGATCATGCCTTTTGAACTTGGTCAACTTCTTCGAAACAGTCACCACGGCCATTGATGAGGGAAAGGCAGTCCATACAGCCTACCTTGACCTTGCAAAGGCTTTCGACACAATACCCCACTCGGGTATTGTAGAAAAACTTACCAGCTTAAATGTAAACCCATATGTCACAAGATGGGTTGCAAACTGGCTTAAGGACAGAACCCACAGGGTTAGAGTTGCTGGCGCTGTGTCAGACTCCAAGCCGGTCACAAGTGGTGTCCCACAGGGCTCGGTCCTTGGCCCCTATTGTTTGGCATCTACTTCTCAGAAGTACAGGCCAACATGGGAGGACTTTGGCTGACAAAGTTTGCAGACGACTGCAAACTGGGCGCTATAGTGGAAAGTGCATCGGACACGGATATCCTTCAGAAGGGACTCACGGAAACAGATAGCTGGTGCCAGAGCCATGGCCTGAAGTTAAACGCCAAAAAATGTATAGTCATACCCTTCGGGAAAAACAAGGTAACCCCAAGCTACCATATAGGTGGCAATCCACTAAGCACAGAAGAGGTTATCAGGGACCTGGGGACCCAGGTTGACAGTGGCCTTTCTTTTGACACTCACATTGCTAAAGTGGTTAGAAAGACCTTCTACATTGCCCACCTGATCATGAAGGGATTCACATCCAGATCTAGTGAGGTCATTGTTCCCCTGTACTCTTCACTTATCAGACCAATGATCGAGTACAATGCCCCATTCGGGATGTATCTCACTCGACATCTGCAGCAATTGGAGAGACCCCAAAAGTTCCTCACCAAAAGGATAAAGGGACTCCAAAATCTGTCATATGCTGCCAGATTGAAGAAACTCCAGCTCTATTCAGTCGCATACCGTCTGCTCAAAGGTGACATGTGCCTGACATACAAGGCCATGTCCAACCCGGAATTAATGGACATGCTCCACCTCAAAAAATCCAAATCCACCAAAACCACTAGAGCAAGCGACTTAAACCTTAGCACGGATATAAATAGGATGTGCTGGAGGGATAGATTTATCACTCAGAGACTCCCTATGCTGTGGAATAAAATCCCGGTCCATGTGAGGCAGAGCACCTCGCTGACTCTGTTCAAGAGAAATCTAGACCTGTTGATGGGAGATCGTAGGTTTACCCCGGGAATCATATCTGTGTCACTGCTGGACAGAGGCACAACAAACTAATGGGCACAGTATTTTTTCATATAAGGGGTGGCGTAAGCCACAAAAATTTGGGCTAGGCTTATAAATGCCTTAGGGCAGATAGCCTAGTATAAACCTATGAACCTATGAAAGTATTATCTATAATTATTTAGTAATATTTAGTACGGCGTCTTTTTTCTGTTTTTTTCCCTATTGGTGATTATGTTTTCAGATGCGTAACATTTGATAGGTAATAGACTACTTATATTGTACACTGTGTATGACAGGCTTTTTATCTTTGTTTTAATACATTATTCTGTGTTCATTCTTTGCCTTTTATTTTTTATTTTACTTTGTTTAATTTTTACAGATGTTTATTTTTTACCTCTTTATATTTAAAATACTTAGAAAATAAGCACTAAATTTCAAAGGAACTTTGGCATCCACCTGAGCTAACGTTAAGTTAGACAAAAAGAACCCTTGTAAAACCACTCATTAGGAGGATGGCATTTTGTTATGCAGTACAACCCTCATGTTTTCCTGCCCTTTCAGTAATGGAATAGGAATCCTATTGCCTGGTGTTGCCTTACAACCCACAGCTTTTTACTCTCCCAGGCATCAGTATTGAATGTGCGGCCCGTGCAACCATTGGCACTGCATACAACAGTTACTTTGTTATTACTTCATAGTTCTGGAATGTCCATAAATCTTAATGATTGTAAAAAGCTGCAATGTGCAAATTTAAAATGTTCCACTGCTGACTGGAACATGTGGCTATGTTGTGCAAAGTAAACATAAGTTTCAGTTCTCTTTCCGAGCTGACATTTAGTATACGTAATAAAGAGGATGTCACAGCCACAAAGATAACATAAACAAAAAATATAATCAAACAAGTAAAGACATTTTGAATTTTTATATATTTTGGCAGATATTACTTTTATAATGCATTTAAAACAACCCACTGAAGTCTGTGGCTAGCAGGTACTTTGAAAAATGCTGATATAGCTTAGAAAATAATACATTTAGAGTCAAATTTCTTTTATATAGTAAATTATTATTGCCGCCCAGTTTGGCAACAGCTTGCTAACATAACTTAGTGTAAGTCAAACTTAAAAACAAAACATTGACAAAACTGTTGGTGACAATCCAATATTTGAAAATGATAGTGATTTACCTGCAAAAATAAATTCACTGAGCTTAACATTTCACAGTTTATGTGCTTTTCTTAGACTAGAACTTTTACAACTCCTAGTGAATAAATCTGCCCGTGGAAGTATTTGCACAGTAGCGTTTTGTAAAACCCAGAACCCTGAATAAAGGTTTTATATAGTTTATGTTCTTGACAGTGTCTTAGATTAAAAATATAATTGTGGTTGTCTTTAGCAAACAATTTGCCGTATAAGTAATTCATATAGTATTAATTACTTAATTAAGTATTAATAAAGGGAAATACTTTTTGCTTTGCAAAGGATGTGAATTACAGAAAACTAAGAAAAACAAAGTTACGTTAGAGCATTATAGTCCATACTGATCATATTACATTGTAGCTGTGTAGTCCTAGACCATTCAACAGCCCTAATTGTAGCTTTTCAGAAGAAATAGATTGGATGAGTCCCAAAATGTTGTATGGCAGATAATCTCAAATACACTTAGATTAGTAAATACTTCACAACATCATCTTCTTCTTTCAGCTTTTCCCAGTTAGGGGTCGCCACAGCGGATCACCTGTCCGCTCATGATTGGCAGTGGAGCAGCTGCCCACAACATGATAACATACATTAATGAAGTATGTAAAAGCATATATGTTTGCATAGCTTATGGAATTTTCATTTATCGTTATCTATGTCACCACCTTTCTAAAGTTCTTAGATATAAAAGTATACTGCCATAGCACTAACTTTAATACGCGAGAGGGCATGGTAGCTTTTAAGTGATTTTAAAACACTTCTCTATCTCTCTCACTCTCTCTTTCATACACACACACACACACACACAAATAATTGTGGCTTCAACTTAAGACAACAGACCGGAGGTCAGAGAGTTTACAGAAAACTTCTTTCTGAGTGTGTGATTTGGAATAGGGTTCAATGCACCATCCGTCCTATAGTTTCTATAACTACCAGATGTCTCTGTCAGCTGCAATAATTACATATCACGCATGAGCAGGAGATGAGTACCCTTTCTGCCGGTACTAATTACAGGCATGGATAAAAAGTTGCAGACTATAGCATCTTTTCAGAGCACGCTATGCTTATATATGCTTGTGTATCTAAATTATGCATTTTACATATAACTACTGATAAAATATATATATATATATATATATATATATATATATATATATATATATATATATATATATTTTTTTTTTATTTTATTTATTTATTTATTTTACATTTTATTTTACATTTGTTGACCGGGCTAGTCTAGCTGGATATATGTCCATTTTCAGTAGATGCCCGGGGAGAAAAGCTCCACACATTTCAAATAAAGTTCACATCTACAGAAGTACATATTTAGAATGCAAATACGTTTTCTTGTAAAGAAAAGAGAAATAATAAGAGGTTGCAGATTTATAAAGTACATATAAAGAAGGTTACACATATTTGATTAGACTTAGTATAATTAAATGAAGTTACATTTAATTGTTGCTAAGAATACCAGCTAAGAAAAGAAAAGAAAACAAAATAGTGTAGATGTAGATAAGAAAGGAAGATAAAGCAAATGAAATAGAGAAGCAGTTGGGCCATACATCTAGACGTAACATGTGACATTTATTAGCGAATCACGTAATAGGTAAGACTATGATGGAGAGGGAGCATAGTAGTTGTTAAGATGAAATAGTTTAAGAGAAGAAAAGCATATTAGTTGTAAAGATGAATAGTTTCAGAGATGAGAAGGTAGGTTGATTCAGGTAATAATGAATAAGTTGGTTAGTCAGGTTTAGAACAGGGACACATCCAATGTGTTTTCAGGAAGAGCTTAAGTTTATTTTTAAACAGAGTAATAAAGAGAAGTGTAGTAAGTTCAGAGGGAAGTAGGTTCCAGGTTTTTCCAATAGAATTAGAAAACAGAGAGTCACCAGCTCTATTGTTTGATTTATAGATGTATACAAGAAATTTTTGTGAAGATCTTAGGGACTTAAGGTTATCATAGGGGTGAATAAGGTTAGATAGGATGGGTGTTTTGGCAGGTTGATAAAGTATTTTGTGGACGATGGCCAGTTAATTATATTTCAGTTGCTGCTGAAATTCAAGCCACCCAAGATGCTATTCTTCCATACGACACACACACACACACACACACACACACACACACACACACACACACACACACACACACACACACACACACACACACACACACACACACACACACAAGTGCACTCACACGTATAGCCAGTTTAGTGTGTCCAGTCCACCTACTGTGTGCATGTGTGTGTCCATTTTCAGTATAGGCCCGGGGAGAAAAGATATATAAAATATACATATATAGATGCAGATGTATATTAGACAATACACACACATATTTATACGGATATAGATATATCTTCATGTTTGTGTGCATGTATTTGTACCTGTCCACCTACCTACTAGTCACTAGCTCTATATATACATATACATATATATATATATATATATATATATATATATATATATATATATATACACACACACACACACACACACACACACACACACACACACACACACACACACACACACACACACACAACACGCACACAGTAGGTGGACTGGACACACTAAACTGGCTATACGTGTGAGTGCACTTGTTTGTGTGTGTGTGTGTGTGTGTGTGTGTGTGTGTGTGTGTGTGTCGTATGGAAGAATGACCGCAACAAGGCTAACTACCTGTTGGTGTGAACTTTGGCTTTAGGTGATGATCATGATTGATGTGACACCCTGACCTCATGAACGGAATGTGAAAAAGGGGGTTGTTGCCAATGTTTGCTGTAACCAAGGCTCAGAAGGGTTTCAGCTCAAAAGAAACTGCTGAAGGCATATACATCACAACTGTTGGTATCTTTTGATGCCAAAAGTGAGGAGACCTACAGTGTTTAAGAACAATTATATTTTTTCTGTGATAATCAACACTCTATGGGAAAAGAGTCTGTATGTGTACCTGAAAGTGTTCCCTCTTTATGAGAGGAAAATACCATGGGTCTAGGTGTGGAAACAAACTCAGGGGAAGACATGTATGTTGTACTGCTGTAACACAATGAGACATACCTCTCAACTGTCCAGATTTTCACAGAATGTCCAGATTTGTACCTAATATTTTTAGTCTGTTCCTCATAAAATTTTGTTTTTCTGGCCAATCTTTGGCAAATCATTGCAGACTGAAGTCAGAAAATATTGAGGGACATTTAAGTTTCAGACTTCATGCCCTTCAGAAAATTCATACCGATGAAAAATCTGTTATTTTGTCAACTTTCTACATTTGTAAGAGCAACATTTGAAAATTGTCCTTATTTTGGGGTCTTTGACCCCCATTATTTATGGCTTTGCCCAGATTTCTTGCTGTAAGAGGTTGAGAGGTATGGACTGAAAGTACACTGAAATTCATCAGTAGATAGAAAAGAAAGCAGTTATATATATTGAGTTATACCAGACATTTGTTTGTTACAAAAATCTGTCCTGTGTGGAGTGTCTGTTGTTTCATAGATGGCTGAGTGTGTGGTTGTGAGCTTATATCCAGAGAAGTATCAGCATTGTCACTATTTATATCTGGAGAAAGTGTATTACAGACCATTTTTCGGCATTCTCCCCTTCTGTGTCATCTTTCTAAGTTTCATTTATAAGATTATTTGGCACATGGGCTGGTCTCCTGACCATTTTCCGACTTGTCCTGGGCACAAGAAGCATAGGACAAAAACAGTTCTTTAAAACAACTGCAGTAATAAGAAATGACATACAAGTTATGAAACAGACAAGTGCACAACGTAAAAAGAATTATTAACAATCAATCCACATCATGACATACACAACAGTAAGGTCCCAGTAAGTGCCTAAATGTATGAAATAATAAAGTGCAGTTAAACAGCTACAGTTAAAAAATAATGCCGAAATAACCCACTGAATAAAGTACCATAGTCTTTGCAATAAAGAGTCTACTGCTTTCAGAAGGAGCTCTTTTTGTGTCTTACAAGCATTTCTGGTAACTTATTTGTTGTTACTCTCTCCTGAGTTGATCACACTAAATCGTTAGACTTGACATTTGTAAGTTACTCTGGGCAAATCTTTAGGCTGCTTTCTCCTCCTTCCGAGAGGGACCATGGAAGTGAAAAGAGGGAGAAAACGTTTTCATTAAAATACTAATGAATAGCTATAGAACTCAGTATGTTTAATAATCTCCACACTACATGTGCCAAGTTATTATTGTTAGCAGTTATGTATTATGAATTTAGATGAATATTAAAATGTGGGTACTCATTTGTGTTGTTGATTTGTAAGCAATTTTATTTGAATTTTTGGAGGGGGTAATTTCAGAATGAGTTTTTTATTATATTAACCATCTGGCATATTTTTGGATGACTGCTGTACTGATACTGCTGCAAAACTATTTGCTTTATAGTTAATTGCATTTGTTTTCCATTGACCAATACCTCCTACCTGGCTAGTATGGAGTCCATATACATTAGGCCAAACACCATTCTCTTAGGAGACTTCAACTACCCTTCCATCAACTGGGAGACTTATACACCCCCTAACATGTATGCCAAGAGATTTATGGATTTCATAAATGCAAACGTTCTGGACCAGTTAGTCTGCACCCCAACTTGGGGAAATACTGGACTTGGTCTTCACCATTATGGGACAGCTCTGTTTTCTACCAGTTGTAACTGGCTCCCTAGTCAACTCAGACCATACGTATCACATTCACTATAAAAGTGATGCTGGAAACATCTTCAAATACATCACTATTCAGAGATATGTGAAGGCTGTTCTAAACCTGGCTAAATTTGACATCCACCTTCAATCTGATGACCCTATTGCATATGCAGAATCCTTTACCTCCAAATTCTATGGT
This sequence comes from Protopterus annectens, assembly GCF_019279795.1. Taxonomy (NCBI): domain Eukaryota; kingdom Metazoa; phylum Chordata; order Ceratodontiformes; family Protopteridae; genus Protopterus; species Protopterus annectens. Next base: position 103,008,666 of record NC_056750.1, on the reverse strand, counting down.
TCATAGGTTCATCGATTCATAGACTATGCACATGTAATAGTGACATAGGTACATCTGTCCCCCTCCAAAGTAAGTGCAATGCCAAATTTAAAAAGAAACTCCTGTGGTAGAATTTAAATATAAAGAGGCTGTACAGTAATAGAAATTAAAAAAACTCATTGCATGCCATTATAACTCTCAGGATGTCAGAAATGGTCTTCCTAAACTTAACAATGAACTCTGGTTTCTAATGAAATCAACCAAAGCTAGATATAAGGTGAAAATAGCCACTGATACAAAAGGCAACCATAAAGCATATTTATCTATGTTAGAAACCTCAGAAACAATGACCCCAAAAAGTATGTGTGGGAAATAGCAGTTCAATCAGTATTACGTTGAGCCCGGGCATTCCTCGGGGCTGCATACTGAGTCCTCTGCTTTTCACTTTGTTGATGCACAACTGCATGGTCAAGCATTAATCCAACAGAGAAGCACAAAAAAGCATGAATCCAACAAAATTATCAAGTTTGCGGATGATACAACTGTCGTAGGTCTGGTCAGACATGGTGAGGAAACAGCCTACAGGGATGAAGTGGAGCTCCTGATAGGCTGGTGCAACAGCAATGATCTGGCTTTAAATGTAAGCAAGACCAAAGAATTAATAGTGGACTTCAGGAGAACTCAGGTAATACAGCAACCTCTGGAAATTAAGTCGGTGGCAGTGGAAAGAGTAAAAAACACCAAGTTCCTGGGGGTGCACATCTCAGATGACCTATTGTGGTTGACTCATATTAACCACACAATGAAGAAGGCACAATAACGTCTGCACTTCTGACAGAAACTGAGGTAGGCAACCCTGTATCAGTCCATCCTCAAAGCCTTCTACAGGGGGGTCATTGAGAGCATCCTCTCAAATAACATCATAGTTTGTTATGGTAACTGCAAAGCATCTGACCACAAGGCTCTCCTGAGGATAGTGAGGACAGTGGAAAAAGTCACTGGTTCCTTGCTCCAATTCATGGATGATCTGCATGAGACTCTGTGTGTGGGAAGGGCTAGGAAGATAATCAACAATCCAACTCACCCTGCCCATGGCATGAACTTCCGCCTTTCCTTGGGCAGGTGGTATCGCAGCTTACACTGCAAAACATCTAGACCAAACAGGAGCTTCTTCCCTCTATCCATAAGGCTGCTGAATTTGAATGCCAGGCATGACAGTGAATAATCAGATCAATATGCCACTTGCTATGAAGTATCAGCTATAGTAATCACTCTGGCAAATTGCTTCAATAACTGGTACAGTTAGCCTGATTTCTTATGCTATTACTTCCTGAATGTGCAGTAGTCGGGAGTGAGTCACCACTCCCTACATGTGCAATATGAACATTAGAATATATCATACTACAACTGATGAAGTGCAATATTCTAAGTAATCCCAATGTGAAGTCATAGTCTTTGCAATACCTACTAGTATGAGGGCCTATATTATATAAATGAAGAAGTAAAATCTCGACTTACCTTTGATCAACCCCTATTTCCCAAACATGCACAACACTGAACCATCAAATGATCAATTTCTTTCCAAGGGAAAGAAACTGATAGCCCAAACATGCACACCACATTACAACAAACACAATAAAAGTGTGTGGCTTCACCCCTCCACACCCCTCTAACTAAATAAACTAACTCCGAGATTGCACTACAGTCAGGAGAAGGCCAGATTTAACAGAACGGCCAACTGATTTCTTTCCCTTGGAAAGAAATCGATGATTTGGCTGTTCGATATTGTGCAGCTTCGAGTAATAGGGGTCGATCAAAGGTAAATCGAGATTTTACTCCATTGATTATATAATACAGACCCTAGTATAATATTGTCTAATGTCTTCCTGTCTAATTGTGGTAATTTATTGTGATGTTAATATTTTAATTATTATTGTATATGCATTAGTCTTACTGTCACTCAAACTAGGTGTTCATTCTTGTGTCTTGCAAGGTGATCAAAGCAATGTAATTACATTCAGCTTGCACTGCTGTATATATCTGATCGAGAATAAAGTTTACTTTGGCTCTGACAGCACTGCATAAAGCTAATGGTCAGTAAAACCACATACTTAGACCCTGACAAGCATAGCTAATCTATTACAAAATAAATTTAGCTCTAACTTCACCCCCCCCTTACATTCCTAGATCACATACCTGTATCTATATCTCCACAGATCTCCCAAGAACAAGTAGTCAAAGCACTTTCCAATGCCAATAAAACTGCTTCTGTGGGGACAGATAACATACCAGGCTGCTTACTGGCCAGCCTGAAATAGGACATGTCAACCCTCCTCGGATGCTGCTCAGTATCAGCCTTCAAACAGGATTTTTGCAAGAAGAATAGAGGACAGCAAAAGTAATCCCCTGCACAAATGTGAGATTTCAACTCCCCCGAGTAATTACAGTCTGACCAGCCCCACCTGTAAGACTATAGAGAGTCGTGATGGAAATAATAAATAAGAAAAACGGTAATCAACACATTCTTGATCCATGCCAGTTCAGTATAGTCAAAGGCAGATCCTGCCTGCTTAACCTGATCCAAGTCTTTGGAAAAGGTACGGAAGAAACGAATGAGGGAAAAACAGTACCAATTGCATATCTAGACCTTGCAAAGGCATTCAACAGCATTCACGCTCAAGTATTGTTCATAAACTCTCCAGCTAAATGCTAATCCCTATGTAACTCATTGAATAGCAAATTGGCTCACAAATAAAACCCAGGAAATTTGGGTAGGTGGCTCTACCTCCTCCAAAAGACCTGTCTCTAGTGGTGTACTCCAGGTTTCAGTGCTTGGGCCATTCCAATTTGGTATTTGCTTCTCTGAGGTCAAAGCTAATGTTACGGGTTTATAGCTGACAAAGTCTGCCGATGACTGTAAACTTGGTGAGACCATAAACAGGAGAACTCCAAGATCCTCCAAGAGGGCCTTTCCCAAACAAATACCTGGTGTCATAACCATGGACTAAAACTAAATGCCAAAAAAAAAAAAAAAATATATATATATATATATATACATTTATATACATATATATATATATATATATATATATATATATATATATATATATGGATCTATGTTAAAACATTGAAAGTGCAGTTCATCTAACTGCACTTTCACGAACCCACTTTAGCAAAAGTGCATAACATCGAACATGCACTTTCGCTAAAGTAAACAAAACAAAATTAAAAAATACACACAAAACAAAATGTAAACACTACTATGCAGGGGGGCAAGCCCCCCTGCACCCCCCACTCCCCCTACTTTAATATTCTAACTCCGAGATCACACTACAGTGGGGAAAAGGGAATAGTCCGTTATCCACACTGTACCACAATCTCCACAAAAGATTCGTTAGTTGTACATCAACAGAATATGTTGATGTACAACTAACAAAACATGCAAACTGCACGTTGTTTAATTTTTTGCTTTGTTTTAGCGAAAGTGCATATTCGATGTTATGCACTTTCGCTAAAGTCAGTTCGTCAAAGTGCAGTTCGATTAACTGTACTTTCGACGTTCTGACAAGGACCCATAGATATATATATATATATATATATATATATATATATATATATATATATATATATATATATATATATATATATATATATATATATATATACATACACATATATATTTTATATATATATATATATATATATATATATATATACATACACATATATATTTTATATGTATATATATATATATATATATATATATATATATATATAATAGTCTCCTTTGGCAAGCATGCTGTCCACTGTAACTATCAAATTGACAACACGCCCCTGAAAATTGGAAGTTGTTAGGAACCTGGGAATCTATATGGGTAATAAACTGTCCTTTGATCAGCATGTATCCATTATTGTAAGAAAGCCATTTTTTGTTGTACAGCTTATTAGCAAGGCTATGGTGTCTAGGTCCAGGGATGTGGTCATTCCCCTGTATTGGGTATTTATTAGACTGATCATTGAGTATAACGCCTCTTTTGCTACATACATGTCCAAACACTAATCACAACCTTAATAACTGGAATGTCCTCACCAAGAAAATCAAAGGCCTAAATCATGAAAACTATGCTGACCATCTCAAAGTCTTGTCCTTTTTCTGTTTTTGGAAGAGACTAAACAAATGTTAACACAGAAACTGAGAAACTGGAAACTCTTGTTTATGGATCTGTATAGCAAGAGTCTGCATATCCTCCCTGCGGTCGAGTGGCCTCCGAAAGACATGCGTGAATGGGTGTGCCTTCGCTGAAGGTTGGGCGTTGGGCTGGCAACTTGGCACCATAAAAAATCTACTGCCAATCATTAGCAGACCGGAGTTCTGCTGTGGCGACCCCTAAATGGGAAAAGCCGAAAAGACAAACAACAACATAGCAAGATACAAGCAGTGAAAATATTTTTAGTCTATTTAGTTTTATACACAGGTCAGACATATTTTTATCAATCAGAGGATAGTTTGTGGACAGTAATTAATAAAGAGTTGAAGGATTTTATCTTGGATGGGAAGAGGGCAAGAGTCTAGGTGAATAAATTGATCCTTCCAATAGAACAAAGTGGCTTAGGATTGCCTGATTTGAAGAGATATTTTAGAGCTACACAGTTAAGGATCTTATGTACATGACACAAGCAGAAAGCTACAATTCAAAGTGGAAAGGGAAGATGATGATGATGAAGAAGAGGGCAAGTCACAAAATTAAGGAAATAATGGGATTTTGGATGCAGATCCTTAATGAGAATAACAACAGCTGCAAAGAATATTATAGCCATGAAGTAGCAGAAAGCATTCTAAGAATTAAGTCATCACAAGATGGAGAAAGGAGATTTTGCTGATAGAGATGACTGCAATCAGGGGTATGGAGAATAGGCAGCAGGGGGGTGGAATTTACTGAAGAAAACAGGCAAATGAACCAAGGTATTGGGAGCAAATATCTAGAAAGGGAAAGGTGATAGAATGGGAAGAAGCTGAGAAGACGTTTGGACTGCTGTCTAGACAGTTTCTTCCCATCAGAGATTGATATCTGATAGGCAAATATGGATGGATGGGGAAATCCTATGTGAAAAATCTGCACTGGTAGAGTTGTTAATTGAATCTCAAACAGAAGCTGCCGTTAAAAAAGGGATAATTAGTAGCGTGTATAAAATACTGCACAATAACTATAGGAATCAATCAGAAGAGGTCAGAAAGGAGTGGGAAGAGAGGTTGGATAACTAATTTACAAAGAAACAATCAGAGGACATATGTTGTTGTCTTTCGGCTTTTCCCGGTTAGGGGTCGCCACAGCAGAACTCCGGTCCGCTAATGATTGGCAGTAGATTTTTACGTGCTGAGTTGCCAGCCCTAATGCACAACCTTCAACGAAGGTACGCCCATTCATGCATGTCTCCACACAGAAGACGCTCTAGCTGAGAATCGAACAGGACAACGTTTTACTGTGAGGTGACAATGCTACCACAGCACCACCACTGCAGCCTAGAGGACATATGTATTGCTTCTAAATACGCAACAAAGTCTAGAAGATTTAGGATATTTTCTTGGAAATGTTTGCATAGGTATTTTTATACTCCAAGCAGACTCCAAAGAAGTTTTCCTCAGGTAGACAACAAATGTTGGAGGTGGGATGGGGAAGAAAGCGGTAACTGGGATCATATGTTTTTGAGTAATAATGAGTTGGCAAACTTTACAATTTCTCTACAGAGTACTCTGACAGAAATGTTGGGTGAGCAAATGGATGCAACTAAGGAAATGATTTTCTGAGCTGGGATACAAGGTCTGAATTGACAAGACATAGTAAGGCCTTTTTATGTTCACTTCTGGTGACTGCCAAAAAGCAATTACTAGAAAAAGGAAATCAAGGTCTAAATCATATATTCGACTTGTTGAATATTGTTATAGAGATAAAAGAGCTGGAAGTGGGATCTTTAGAAAAAGGGTAGGAACAAATTACATAGAAAAAAATGGAAATTGTGGGAAGAATGCATGCAGAATAATGTGGAGGAGGATTGAGTTTTATGGGAAGGCATGACTTGATCATTTTATGTAATGCTGAATTGGTGATACATATGCAAAATAATGCATGTGATGTATAATGTTTGCAATTGGAAATATGTTAATATGATTTGTTTTCTTTTACATAAATGTATGTGTACATATGTCTTAAGTGATAATTCAATAAAGGTGTTAAGTTAAAACCTTGTCTCTTTTCTTGGTTCATACAGGCTACTGAGGGGTGATCTCTGCCTTATGTACAAACACCCAACAGATGCTATCCTCTCATATCTACTAAACATCTACAAGTCCAATGGTAGCATAAACACAAATGCAAGAAATTTCAACCTCTTCTTCAACATAAATAAAACATGTTGGCTTGATAGATATACATCACAGATGATACCAGTTTTTATAATTGCCTTCCTCTCCACATAAAGCAAATTACTTCTATTCTGCTCAAACATAATCTGGATGAATGGATGGGAAATCACAAATTCATCTTGGTTTAGCACCCTTGTCCCTTATGGATAGTGGCCACATGCACATTTTCTGCCCACTACTGGGTTATTCATACACAGAATATAAGGACTAAAACTACCATGGGAATGCAGGGTTAGGCTGTTTAAGATCAATGGCCTAGGAAGTACATATTAAACTATGAACCTGTTCTAACTTGACTGTAGTTGTTACTTTGCAGTTATTGCACCCAGATCCATTGGGTTATACCCTTTGTTGTTCATTGCGGCTGCTAGTTAGGAAGAAAACAAATTAGTCTACAGGGTAAAGCTGTCCAATTTAAATTTGTCACCTGTTATTACCCTTTTTCTCCTGCATATTGCTGGTTCTTTTGCATTTCTTTTTATTTTTTTTGCACTTGTGAGTACTAGAACAATCACATCTCATATTCTTGTATCTTTCAGCCGTATCCTATATTATCACAAATAACTCCGTTAAATCCTATATTATCACAAATAACTCCGTTAAATCCGTTATCCCAGTCTTTCTTATGCAAAGAGTTAAATTATTCTGCTATCCTGTTCTCTCATACCCCTGCCTTCGTCTGCACTGGTAGTTTATTTATTTATTTATTTTTTATTTTACATTTGTGCTGTACTCTGGCACAAAGAACTATCTAATCACCTCCCAATCTCCCTCGGTGTCCCACAAGGCTCTATTTTAGGCCCACTCTTATTTTCCATCTTCATTAACGACCTGCGATCTGCTATTCCATACTCCACCTGCATTCATTATGCAGATGACTCTACCTTAATCGGCTCAGCTACCTCACCAACCGAACTTCAGTCCCTTACCCAAAAAGCCTTCAGCACTGTAGAACAATGGTTCTCCCACCGGTGCCTCCTTCTAAATCCCAAAAAAACTAAATTGCTACTTTTCAGCCGAACCAAAAAGTCCATCTCTTTACATTTCAACCTGACTTCTAATAATGGTACCCTTCTCTCACCTGAACCTACCACTAAACTGCTAGGAATAACAATTGACAACAATCTAAACTTTGATATACACATAAACACTACAATAAAATTAATTAATAAGAAACTGGGATCCCTGTACAGAATCAAACCCTTTCTTACTCCAGAAGCTAGGTCTGCTATAGCTAGAACTTACCTTTTATCCACTCTGCTCTACGCCGCTCCCATTTATAGCAATATCTCAAAAAACAACCTCAAGAAACTAACAACTTCCTATAATAATATTGCTAAATTTGCTACAGGCTCTCCTTTCAGAACCCATCACTGCCTTAATCTTAAACAATTAAACTGGCTAGAATTCCTTAGCCAGCTTCAATTTCACCAGCTTACAATAGCTCATAAGACCCTGTATCAACCTAGCAACACTCCTATACTCTCTAGCCTCATCACACCTTATAACAATCTGAAAAATCTACGTTCCTCAAACAAACTGCTGATTAATACTACTAAATCCAACAACTCAGCAGGTGACTCCTTATTCTCCAACTCTGTAGGAAAATTATGGAATCAGCTTCCTTCCGATATCACAGCTCAGACTTCTCTTTTTCTTTTTTAAAAACAACTAAAACCATATCTCAATAATCACTGGCTATGCACCTGTACTAACCCTGACTAATTCTCCCCCCTCCACTCACTCTTCTCACCCTTCCTTCATTTACTACCTATTACAAATTAACAACATATCCTATAGTACACACATCTACTACCTATTACAAAGTAACAATGTATCCTATAGTACACACATCTACTACCTATTACAAAGTAACAGTGTATCCAATAGTACACACATCTACTACCTATTACAAATTAACAATGTATCCTATAGTACACACATCTACTACCTATTACAAAGTAACAATGTATCCCATAGTACACACATCTACTACCTATTACAAATTAACAATATATCCTATAGTACACACATCTACTACCTATTACAAAGTAACAATGTATCCTATAGTACACACATCTACTACCTATTACAAAGTAACAATGTATCCTATAGTACACACATCTACTACCTATTACAAAGTAACAATGTATCCTATAGTACACACATCCACTACCTATTACAAAGTAACAATGTATCCTATAGTACACACATCTACTACCTATTACAAAGTAACAATGTATCCTATAGTACACACATTTACTACCTATTACAAATTAACAACATATCCTATAGTACACAAATTTTATGTATATATGTATATAAGTAAAAGTTATCTCTGTACCTTAAAGAACTGGATTACTATTCTACAGTATTTGTTAAAACTTTTGTATTATCTTATATTTTCTTTGCTTTCTTTGATAACACTGTACAACTTCTATTCTTTTAGCATCTATTTACTCTGTACAAATACATGGAACTTTTCTTCCCGGGCCTCTACTGGAAATGGACATGCATCCAGTTAGACTAGCCCAGTCAACAAATGTAAACTGTAAATGTAAATGCAGTATACTTTAACCAACTTAAGAGTAGCTTAGAATTAAAAAAAAAAAAAAAAAAAAAACTTTTATTTCTTCTATTTTTTATATTCTTTTAAGGATTTCTTTAGCTAACATGTTATGCTAAAATTATACTGTTTTTATGGTACAATCATTGCTGTATAAAACTGTTTTGATGTTATTCTCTATTAAATTGTAAGTTTTTTCCTTGGAGCTTTTCTCCCCGGGCCTCTTCTGAAAATGGACATATATCCAGTTAGACTAGCCCGGTCAACAAATGTAAAATAAATAAATAACTAAGATGGGCGAGATAGAATGATTTTCTTAACACCTTGCTACAATTTGGACAAAGGTCAGATTGCTGAATACATATGTTCCCAGATTCCTGACTGTCAGGTCAGCTTTTGGGGTGTCTTATCATGCACCATTTACCTCTCATCCATTGCCTTGGTGACCTTCTCAAAGAAGCCCACCATCTTTTGTAGGTATGACCTTCCCTTGACAAAGCCAAACTAGACTGTGTCCAGTGTCTGAAGGGTGCCTGTGTCTTTGCTGATCATTTCAATGATAATTCATTCCATGGCTGTGCATATTAGACTAGTCAGACTAATAAGTCTGTAGTTTCCATGGCCTGTTGATAGTCCGCCCTGGTGAAGTGAGATAACCATTGGAGTCTTCCATTCCTGTGATACAAAACCTGTTCTGAGGCTATTGTTGAAAAGTGACTCAAGTGATCTTGACAGGTCATGTTTCATGCTATTTAGAAGGCATACCAGGATATTGTCGGCAGAGCCAGATCATGGTCAAATGGGGCCCTAGGTGGGGTAATGGATTGTGCCTCCCCAGAAGATCCCCCCCTAGCACCAGCTCTCATGCAGCCATTCCAGTGTCCCATTACTTAGCTATTTCTCTCCAACTGCCATAAACACTGTTCAGCCCTGTCAGTGTGCATACTTATTTTCTACAACAATTACAGATATTTAGATTTAATTTAAAACTGTTATTTCAACTTTTATAGTACAAACACTAATAGCTATTTACTGAAGAAAATGATACAGTTTCACAGTGAAAAAAAGACGTAGCATGAACAGTGACTTTCTCTGCCCTTAAAACCTGCATTCTTTGAAAATGCACTGAAACTCACAATTCCTTGAGCAGTCAGGTAGTTAATGTAAAGGATTCAGGCTGTTGTCTCCTGTAACCAAGGTACAGGGTCTGAGCCTGAGCAAGTTAATTAACTAACCTGTCATCCCTAACCAGGGCATCTGTCACACACACACATGCAAATACGCATGCACACACACACACACACACACACACACACACACGCACGCAGACGCACACACACACACACACACACACACGCACGCAGACGCACACAGACACACGCACGCAGACGCACACACACGCACGCAGACGCACACACGCACGCAGACGCACACACACACACACACACACACACACACACACACACACACACACACACACACACACACACGCAGATGCACACACACACGCGCGAGCGCGCGCACACATGCAGACATACACACGCGCGCGCGCACACACACACGTGCGCACACACATGCAGACATACACACGCGCACACACACACACACACACACACACACACACACACACACACAGATGCACACACACACACACACACACACATGCACACACAGACGTGCGCACACACACACACACACACACACACACACACACACACACACACACACACACACACACACACACACACACACACACACACCTACCTTACCAAAGGAAAGAACGTCTCATTTCACGGCAGCAAGCAAGAAAGGAACATCTCGTCAGCAAGCAAGCAACTTTAAATTCAAGGCACAAAAAGAAGCAACAGCAGGAACATTTCAACCTGCATTGTTGTGTGTGCATGCATCATTTCAACCTGCATTGTTGTGCGTGCATGCATCATTTCAGCCTGCATTGTCATGCATGCATCATTTCAACCTGCATTGTTGTGCGTGCATGCATTGATGCATGCACAGATGTCAGGTGTGACCCATGCTTCCGTATGGCACAGAAACCTGGGCAGTGACAGCTGAGAAGCTGAGGAAGATGAAGTGCCTGAGATATGTGGTAAAATGTACACTGTGGGACAGGCAAATAAATTAAGTCATCAATACAGAAGCCCAAAGTGGATATATTTGCAGAGAAGGTTGAGAAGAACAAATTATGGTGGGTCAGGAAAGTAAAAAAATGATTTTGTGAAAATGATTGGAAGAAAGAGGAAGACAGCAAGAAGAAATAAGGATGTCCAGACAGGAGATGAATGGATTGTGTGAGAGAAGACCTTTAATAGTCAGGCATGTCTGTCAAACAAAGTAGGAAAGTGGCACTGAATTGAGTTGATGTGACACTCCAATAACATGTAGAAGAAATGGGAAAGAGGGGGCTGATGATGATGATGATATGTCACGTGCCATGATTTGACAGATTGCCTTTAATTTTCTCTGATATCCAGTGAACATCCTTTTGTTTGGATTTGTACATTGTATGCAACTGATATGCCTTCTTGATCATCTTTTATATCCAGAAAGGAAATATATTTTTAGTAAAAACAGTACTATGATTTATATAAAGCCATATTGTCGTCACTATGTTTATATTTATAGAGCTTTTCAAGTACTGACTCTCAGAAATTTGTATTACTTGACTTAATTACTTCAGACAATAGTTCATGCAGTATAGTTACCAGTATAGCTGTCGTTTGCTGAATGGTTAAGTTCTGTAAGCCTTTCAAACAGTCTGTCTGACTTTGTTATACTCACCCAACCAGTTGCTATTTATTAGAAACAGAAGGAGAAATGCTGCAGTATGATGTCTAATCGCCCTGTCCCCTCAAGACGTACAGTGTCTGACAGACAGAGATAAAGAAGCAGAAAAGCAAAAACAAAACACATTTTTTGTACTGACAGTCCATTTCTAAACAGCAATGTGGTTTGTCAAAGAAACAATAACATTGCAATTAATTTTTTAATCATTTTCTTGCATATATGATATCTATTATATGACACACACAAGATGTGCTAATTTCCGTGATGCACTATTTATTTATCACACTCAGTTCTTCACACAATATATATATTGACATATAAATATGTATTACCATATGCACCTTTCTTTCTGGATTTTTTAATTTCACAAGATCTCCTTAAAGAAATGCTATCGTATGCACCTATAAAACATAATCTGATCTGTCATGAAATGCCTTCCATACACATTAAGTCTTTACTGCTCATTATTTGTTTCATCTGTCAGTTTTAACTGTAAACACACACACACACACACACACACACACACACTGAAAACACTTTTTATTTAAATTCTCTGGAAAACACATGATACCCCTGGATAAATAAAGTGATGATTCAGCATCAAAACACATGATAACTCTGGAAAAGCCAAGTGATGATTCAGCATCTTAACATGCCAGAATCGCAACCCTTGACTGCACGGGTCACACATACAACAGCCAAGTGTGTACGATAATGAAATAGAAATACTATGTAGCAATGTTGTAAAAATGAATAGCACTGCTGTAGTATGAATGCATTAGAAAGGCAATACCCAGAATTAAATATATATTAGACTGGAGATAAAGAATCCCTGACGAAGATTATTTTCTTGACATAAGTATAATTCCTGGGTTAAGAACATAGGAGGCAGTTGTAGTAACAGGAAGGGAGTGTGATTAAGACTGTGCCTTCAGCTGTATGTAACATTTTACTGTTGAGGTATGTTCCTGCATCATCTGTTAAAAAGGCAATTCTCAAAGGCAACTTCACATTTCTCAAGTGTATTTCCACAGGGAATGCCAAATAAAAAAATATTTTTTTTAAAGATATTGCTCGTCATCCAAGTGATGATTATCTGTGTTCTGTGCGGTGCAGGTCACATGACCATATTCACCTGCCACAATTTTTTTTTGGAAACATAACTACTTATAATGAGACAGTGTGATTTATGCAGAGGTCAGATGCATTCAGTGCAGATTATTATAATAACATTTTTACTGTAACCAGATTTTTTTCTTTGAGCCTAATGCTATCAATTTATAGGACAGTTTCTTCCAGTACAGGCCATTTTCATCTGCTTTGTGCATGGTGTCCTCATGGTGAATTCTGATTCAAATTCCTTTTCAGCAAATGCAAAGAGAGAACAATTTAATTAACTCACTCAGATTTTTTCATTAAATGGGTTAATAAGTAACGCTCCTGTTATGGTACGCAGTGCAGTCTCTTTCCTGTTGTTTGTAGTGATTAAACCACCATGACCTGCAAATAGATTTCATAAAACAAATTATCACAAAAAGTTAATGTTTTTTGTTACTAATATTGCATGAAATGAGAGTTCCTCTGCAGTGGTTTTCAACAAACAAAACATACACAGCCAAGTCTTATATTTCATTGTTGCATGCTGTTTGAATTTTTAATTTTTCAGTTCATGAATTAGATTCTATTTGCTATGGCAAACTACTCCACACTTCTGTTTAGTTTTTTATATATCAATGACAGACAAATTGTGCAGCCTAAACTGCCTGTCAATATTTGTAGCATTTCTACTATGTGCCAGCATAACCTTGATTCTTATTTTATTTTCGCATCAAATATAAAATGCTTGCAGTCCCTTTACCTTCTGATATCGCAGTGTATTAGTAAACATTGTTATGGAAAACAGCCATGGACATGAAGCTGTGATGCCCGTGCAGTGATCCAGCAATCAAGGAGCCTCAATTCTCACCACTAACATCAGTGAGGGGTGTCCATATAGGGGAAGGATAATAAATACACACACACAGTAAAGTACAATTTCCCTTAAGAGCACACAGAGATCACAGTCAGTCTGGGGCTGGTTTATCCCTTTCTCTCCAGGTCCCCAATAAGACTCTCCACTGGCACAGCTATAGGGTCCAGATCTCAGCCTAGTGGGCTAAAACCTCCTACACCCTCTCTGTCCAACCAGTGCTTCGTGTCCCTGCCCAAGTAGCTGACACACACACACTTTGAGATAAGAGTTATATACAACCACACAGACACTCCTGGGGAAGGCTAGCACAGGTACTCCAGCTGTGCCCCTTTTTACCCACACTATATGGTAGTATCACTTGCCACCACCCACTAATATTTATCAGCTACCAAAAGACCCTTAAAAGGGAGTCCAGTTATTACTGTGCAATATTATCATCCAAATGGTAAGTGTGACTGAACAGCAAGGCTATTGGAGTGGCCTTGTACAATATCACTAAATATATGCAATGTAGCCTTAGAGCTTAAATTATCTCTACACAAAACAGCCACAGTTGAAAGGTTTAAAAATATTTAATAATAAATAATAAAAATGCAAGACAATGCTTCTTACTACACAGTGCTAGTCAAGGGTTCAGAGATCACAGATAAATACTTAAAATAATACAGTAGAAACGTTCTGACATCAATGCAGATAAAATACTAATCTAATCTTCCTGGTTCCTAGCTATATCTAAGAGAAAACACAGTTCTAAAATAAACTTACACATAGACACAGGCAGAGTGGTGAGTTGGATGTTTTCAAGACAAATGCTCAAATGTCCTCATTCTTTCTCTCCTTAAATTGATAGCACAGTACTACTGATTCATTTCAGATTACATAATGTCTTTCTAGTTCTCAGGCTAACAGAACTCAGAGGTTAATAGCCCTTTTGATCTTGCAGCTGGTCAGGAAGCCAGAGCAATAAAAGAAATTATACATGCAAATTCTAGCAATTAACTTTGGTCTCAAGACAATAGCCAGAATACCTTCATCCAGACATATCGTCTCCAAGCCCTGAGATCAAAGACAGTCATGAAATGCTTGACTTAGCTTTCTTACAGCAGAGTGCACTGTTGTTACATTTTTTTCAGTTCAACATTCACTACAGTCTATTCATATTTAAGAGAACAAGCCTGTGGCTTACATTAATATTTACAAATGACAGAATTATCTACAAAATTCTATCTAGCTAGGCTGGCAGCCTTCACCTATCTTCACACATCTCCCCACCTGGAGAACTCAAGCTAGTTTTTCAAGTGACCCTTGAGAAACGTTGCTGAGAGGGTTAGGTCTATCTGAGTATACCTTACCCCATTCCCTGCCTTGAGAGCCCATCTGCATTGGCATTGATAATCCCACTGTAGTGCAGCACTGACAACCCTAGGCTCCATCTTAGCAACTTGGCATTTTGCTGGCTGGCTCTGTTTAACCACGTTAGGGGATTTTGATCTGTCACTATAGTGAATTTTCTTCCATACAGATAAGGCTGAAGTTTCTGCAGTGCCCACACTGGGTCTATATTATAACATCAAAGTCTTAAAACTTCAAATGTTATAATATCGAACCATTTCGATCAAAAGACTATAACATTGAACACTCAGAATAGCAAATTTTTTCCCAGGGAAAAAATTTGCTGTTCTGGCAAACATACACACAACACAAGCACACCAAAATAAATAATACACACACATACACTTCACAAAACCCTACACTAAACCATACATACACTACTAGCTATCCACTTACCTTAACTCAACCCTAACCCTAAGGTCCGTAACTACCGCACACTCACCTTACCCGCTCCCTAACCCTAAAGTCCCTATTGCACAATCACCTTACCTGCTCCCTAACTCTAAGGTCCCTATTACATACCCACCTTAACCTGATCTGTTCGCACACTTACCTTAACTCAGTCTGTAACCTTCACTCCACAGTCGAGGAAATAGCAAAGCTGCAGAAATGGCCCACTGAATACTTTCCCTGGGAAAGTATTTGATATTCTGCAGCTTCTCTATTTTCAGCATTCAGTGCATAGGGTTCGATATTATAACATTTGAAGTTTTAAGACTTTGATGTTATAATATAGACCCCCACACTATGGCTAGACATTCCTTCTCTACAGCTGCATAGCATGCCTCCCTGGGTTGGAGCCTACGACTGAAATAAACCACTGGGTGCTCTTCTCCCTCTGAAGAAATCTGGTTAAGTACAGCTCCCACCCCATGGTCGAAGCACCCACCTGCACAACAAATTCTTTGCTGTAATCTGGACTGGCTAACATGGGGGGGGGTCCTCCCAAAGCTTCCTTAAGCTCCTGGAATGCATGCTCACATCCTGGGGTCCACACTACCTTATCTGGCCTGTTCTTCCTTGTCAGGTCTGTGAGGGGAGCAGCTATGGTACTATTACTGGAGACAAACTTTCTGTGGTACCCTGCTGTCCCTAAGAATGCCCTCACATGTTTTGGTAACAAGTGCAAGCCATGCCTGAATGTATTCTACTTTGGCAGGTTCTGGCCTGATCTTACCACTCCCTACTCTATGTCCCAGGTAGGAGACCTCTGCCATACCCACCTGACATTTGCTTGGCTTAATGGTCCGCCCTGCCCTCTGTAGTCTGCCCGCATCTCCCTGACATGCTGAAGGTGCTCTTGCCATGAATGGCTGTAGATAGCAATATCATCTGTTAAGCAAGGGCAAACCCTCCTGCTCCTGCTAGGATATAATCTACCACCCTCTGGAAAGTTGCTGGGGCATTTTTCATCCCAAAGGGCATTTTTGTGAACTCATACAAGCCAAAAGGAGTCACAAAGGCTGACTGCTCTCTAGCACTGGGAGTCAAGGGCACCTGCCAGTAACCCTGGGTAAGATCACTTGTTGTAAGATACTTAGCCCCACCCAGCTGCTCTAGGGCCTCATCTGTCCTAGGCATGGGGTAACCATCTGACTCTGTCTGACTATTTAATTTCCTATAGTCCACACAGAACCTTGTGCTGCCATCCTTCTTTAGCACCAGCACCACTGGGGAGGCCCAGGGACTGTTGGACTCTTGAATTACCCCTAGTTCCAACATTTCCTGTATCTCCTCCCTCAGAGTCTGTTTGACTCTCTCAGGCACCCTAAAAGGGGCCTGCCTAATAGGCCTTTGGGGTCCTGTATCCACCTGGTGGTGCACCAGGTGGGTGCACCCTGGTTTCCCAGTGAACATATCCCCAAACTCCTGTAACACTGCTCAGATTTCTTGAACCTGGGTAGGAGATAGCTGCTGGGATATTGCTACCCCTTCCACCGAGGTGTCAGTCCAAGCCTCACTCAGCAGATCACACCAGATCTCCCTCAGACTCCTCCTGCAAGCCACTGCAAATACTCAGCACAAGGGCCTCCCCTATCATGGTAAGGTTTCATCATGTTAACATGATACAATTTGTGTCCCTGCCTCCTGCCTAGCAGTTCCACCATGTAGTTAACATTACTTACCTTTCTTGCCACCTTGTAGGGTCCCTCCCAAGCTGCTTGCAGCTTGTTGTGTCTGACAGGAATGAGAACCATTACCTGATGCCCTATAGCATACTCTCTAGCTTGAGCATTCCTGTCATACCAGACCTTTTTCTGCTGTTGGGCTTCTGCCAGGTTCTCCTGGGCCAAGCCCATGAGTCCCCTGAGCCTTGTCCTGAGGTTTAGGACATATGCAAATTCTAGCAATTAACTCTGGTCTCAAGACAATAGCCAGAATTCCTTCATCCAGACATATCGGCTCCAAGCCCTGAGATCACAGTCAGTCATGAAATGCTTGACTTAGCTTTCTTACAGCAGAGTGCACTATTGTTACATTTATCTTAGTTCAACATCCACTACAGTCTTTTCATATTTAAGAGAGCAAGCCTGTGGCTTACATTAATGTTTACAAATGACAGAATTATCTACAAAATTCTATCTAGCTAGGCTGGCAGCCTTCACCTATCTTCACAGAAGCATAAAAATGTAAGTTTAAAGGGATTCTATGCAGAGATATCATGTTTCAGGGGAAGAAGACGCTCAGGTATGGAATGGAGAAGGGATTCACCTTTACGAATTCGCTGTACGGCTGAGTTACCCTGGTTGGTGTCTTTAGACAGCACTTATTGTCTAATGCTGTAGTTGACAAAATATTCAATTTACTATGATACAGAATGCAGTTCCACTTTTATCTTATATTAAAGAGCTGGAAAATGCATTTACTGTAGTTATGGGGTGTTATGGGTATGCAGCAAAAGCTGAAATGGAGAGGTGCTACTGGCATATCACACAGCTCAGGTTTACATTTATGTTGTTGTAAGGAACAGGTCATAGAAGCCTTTACAAGAAATCATACAGTGCATTATTTTGGTGATCAGCAGCTGTTTTGTCACCAACAGATGTTATGGGCGAAGTCTGGCTTAACAGTTACCATTAGCATTATGAAACTGAGTTGCACAGGCCTCCGGATATGTAACAGTAAGAAAGCTTAATGGCAAATATAAGAACATATCTGTGGCAGTGAAGGGTTTTATATTTGTTTCGTTCACAAAGGGCATGCATTCCTTTCTGCTACTATATGCTTTCTGTTTGCCCAACTCCCTAGATTATTTTCTGTATCTCCAGATGTCAGGGTGTAATGCCTCCTCATCTCTGTCCTATCCCTGCCTCCCTCTTCTCCTTCACTTACCACCCTAATTAATTCTATATCCTCACCTCCCAGTATTTAATGGGGCTATACTTCATTTTCCCTACTTTTTCTGTCTTTTAACACATCCAGAAGGGATGGTCTCAGCTGTCTAATCTCTAAGGTTATTTTATGCTCCCCATTGCTTGACATCTGATGTGTGCAGGCTGCTTCTTCCCAAAGATAGTGAGTTACTACTTTAGGTGCTGAATAACATGAGGAGGTTAGCATCCCTTTCGTATCTTGGCAAAATATCAAGACTTTATTTGAACTTCAGCAAAGAAGAGACCATTTAGTACGTCTCACACCTCACCATTTCAATTTGAATTCAGTTTGCAAGATGTTTGTGGCATATATCAATTGTTTGAGGGGGCAGTCATATTTAGTTAGTCTGACACTATCAGATTAGCCTAACTACCTGTAACTTCCCTGACCCTACTCTAATAACCCTATTACAAAGTAGCAAAATGCTTGACAAGCTGGAATGCCATTTTTTATACAGTGTTTGTCTGTTTCAGGTTTCCATTTGGTTTGGAGACTTGTGTAGATACTATTAAAGAACCACTCCCATGAATAAGAAAGAGATTTTTATTCCATAGTCTTTTTCATTTCACACGGCATGAGGAAGCTGTGCCCTCAGGTCTCCTCACTTTTCTTCTATCAGCTTTTTATTACGACAGTAGTAAGGGCAGGTATTGCTTACATAGTGCTCCTAACTCTATATAAGTAAAACTCTTTATGGGCTTTCACAACATGCTTTACACAGAATGCCAATTGGAAACTTGCTCCCTGTTAATATAAAAAAGAGCATAACCACAAAACTAAAAGTGGGACAGCCTAGCTGAGACTTAACACATCAGAAAATTCAGTATAGTCAAGAGTCCCGCAACTGTTTATAATCACTGTGGCACATGAATTCTATGTAGCCCAAAGATCAACATGTTAAAAGATTTGGCATGGCAATCCTGAGCCCCCTTCTGCTTTTCACACACTCTGCACCAATTCCATGTCTATGCTGAAATGAAGCCCACCAAAAATAAATCATTACTACCCAAGTGGAACTCATTGCAGAATGAAGAAAGACAACGTGTGTATCAAATACAGCAGGTTAGACATCCACACTAGACAGATGCTCACCTTCCTTTGTTAAATGGAATGACTCGACATGGCCTACTTATCTACCTCATATATGACCATTTCCCTAGCCTGGCTTGATCATAGGTTCATAGGTTCATAGGTTGGTACTAGGCTATTGGCCCTAGGGCCTATACAAGCCTAACCATAACAATTCCCTGGCTGTTTCTTCCCACACTATTTACTTCCCTGGACCCCTGTCTAGCAGGGTGACTGACGTGATCCCCGGGGTGAATTTCCTTTCTCCCATCCGATCATCAAGGTTCCTTTTGAAGAGGGCCAAAGAGGCGCTCTGCTTGACATGTATGGGAAATCTATTCCAGAGTCTGGGGAGTCTCTGGGTCAGGAACCTATCCCTCCAGCATGTTTTGTTTATTGTGATGACAAGGTTTAGATCCCTGGAGCGTGGGCTCTGAGGGATTGGGATTTCTTTAAGTGTAGCATGTCCAACAACTCTGGGTTTGACATGGCCTTGTATGTTAAGCAGAGACTGCCTCAGAGTAGACGATATGCGACAGAGTATAGCTGGAGTTTTTAAGGCGGTCATCATAGGGCATCTGCTTTAGGCCTGTGATTCTTTTAGTGAGGTATTTCTGTGGCCTTTCCAGTTGTTGCAGATGTCTTGAGTTACAAAAACAGTGAACTCCATAATATAAAATATAGAATGTACAGATAGGCAGCAATATAATGATACAGCAAAAATAAAATCTGCAAGCTTTCAGACATTAATTAAATTGCAGAAAACACAACAGGTATAATAACGTGATTATGGAAACCTCACAGTGCTAAAATTGCCCCAGCTGTACCAATAGTTATCTAAAATTAGCAATGCTAAAGTGCTGCAATGTTTCAGATCAATCACTGTTACCAGATTAATATTCTATATTCAAAACAGTCGCAGAAAACCCAATGATATTCCAAGGACAACAATGCTAAATGAGTTTTACAACATTTAATTTCTGGGCCTAAGTAGGAACGCTACAAACAAATGATCAACAAAGTCATAACAGGCCAAAAACATAAATCTGAGTAATACCTGTTACAATACGATCCTGATGATAGCAAGGAGAGAGTTTCATAACATTTCAGTCATAAGCCTATTAGAGACTAGATGCCATAAAAACACATAGACAGTATGTAGAATGGAGACCAAGTTACCAAGTTAAGGATATTGAATATTAGGCATACGTCACTCATTCAGTGGTGTAGTAATTGTCTGCCTTTATATCGGGATAAGATCTTTAATAGCACTAACATCACACTTTACAACTGCAATGTTGCTGAACATTGAATGTAATGGAATATTATTTCTCCCTAAGATTGAAAGACCTCAAAATAAATTCACTTAGAGCTTTGGAGGTGGAGGAGTTTTTGAGGGGTATTTGCTTGTCATTGCCTGGTTAACTGACTTGCTCACACAAAGCAACTGAAGGTGAAAGGAACATCTCAGAGCTTTAGTCCCCTGTGCTGCCAGACTCCTGTGCTAACTACCCTTCAGAAAGAACTTAGCCTAGTTAATACCTAATATACAGAAAATTTGTTTAAACTGAATGCTAAAAAGTGGAATATTGATTATTTTAAAAAACAGCAGTCATCCAAAACATATAGTATAAATAACACCCCCTTACACAATAAAATATTTGTCAGGTATCTGGGCACTTGGAATGATAGTTCCCTCTCATTTGATCATCACAAAGTAAGCATAGTTAGGAAATCCTTCTACCTGCGACATCTAATAGCAAAAGGTATTTCATCTATACCTAAAGATGTTATCTTTTGCTTCTATTTAGTACTGATCAGACCCATTATAGATTTCAATAGTCCCTTTGAGGTGTACCTCACTTGACATATCAACATATCAACAACCTTGAAAAGCCCCAAAGTTTTCTAGCAAAAAAGATCTCTGGACTTAAAAAGTTGATTACCAAGAGATGTTGGAGGCCCTGTCCATGTACCATGTATCCTATGTTTTATATATTTTTGAGCGGTGATCTGTGTGTGCATCACTCACCACTCCATTAGCGATCCTGCAAGTCATCAATCTCCTGTTTGTCAGTAAGTCAAACATCACAGCTAGCACTAGAACTAGAAACCTGAACTTTCATTAGTAAATAAACAGAACCTTCTTTGTAGGTTGCTTACTCCTAACATTAATAATAGACAGCCTTGCAGACATAATGTGCACTACTGTGCCCCTATTTCCAATGTTTAAATTCCGAGAAAGTGGCCTGTTCTCCCTTCCAGGTAATCTCCTTACAAGTTCAGAATTCTTATAGATTCATAAATTCATAAGCAAATACTAGGCCATCAGTTTGCAGACTATTACAAGTCTAGACAATAACCAGAGGTCAGAATAAATCCCTGTACCTTGTATCTCTGAGATAAAGACCTTAACCATTATGCTAATCCATCCACAAAAAATAACAATGCCTATCTGTTAACCACTGGACACACAAGTCCCTTTTCAGGGGTGACCTAGGAGCATTGTCTGGTTAAGTGACTTGACTACAGTCATACAGTAAGCACATGTGGGTTGAGGGAATCAAACCATGTACTACAAGAACTACAGCTCACAGACTTAATCCTCTGTGCCATGTGTCAGACCAATTACTTCACCGGCTGCTGTACCTCCTTAATAGGTTTGCATTACTCTGCCCTTATTTTCAATGGCAAGAACTAGGAAAAGTTCAGATGGGCCTGCTAACTCTTTCCAGTAATTTCCTTCCAAATCAAGAATTGTTGACTGGCTCCTCCACCTGTCTAACAGGTGTGGATTAACCTACCCTCAGCTAGAATTGGGCTAAGTTCATAGGGGTCTGCTTGCCTTTTCCAGTAATATCCTTGCAAGTCTAGAATTGTTGACCACTTCCTCCACCTATTTAAAAGGCATGTCATTCTACTGGACAGTATTATGCCCCTTGTTTTATTTCATTTCCAACTTGTGCCTCACTGCTGATTTTTAAACTGGTAATTTAATTTGATTGTCATCATCATGAACTTACTCTCTTTGAGGCTAGTATATACCACTACTGTCTATAACCTCTCCCCCATACATACATGCTGCAGTCTTAGTGTGTCTTCCTTCGGATGAGATGCCTAGTTACTATGCGCATGTTGTCAGTTTGCCAGTCATCCCCTATTCCGTATCACCAGAACACCATTTTTGTAATGTAACATAGGCAATTTATTCTTCAAGGGCATCAGGAACTGAATTTGTAGATGAAGCACTGAAATGCAAAGTTGTTTGCCAGCAGCACCCTTTTCATTAGTTACAGATCTCTTTAGTGTGAAATTATTCAGATGACTTTTACCTCTGCAGAGATTGTCCATATAGGCTGATATTGGTAGATTATAGTGACAGCAATTCAAATGGACTTTTATGGCCAAAACTTTCTGAAATGGGTAGTTTTGTCATTATTTTATTTTTATTTTATTTTACATTTGTTGACCGGGCTAGTCTAGCTGGATACATTTCCATTTTCAGTAGAGGCCCGGGGAGAAAAGCTCCACACAAATTTAACAAAAAGTCAAAAATAAACAAGCAAATAGACAAATCATCATAGATGAAAAGACAAAATAAAAAAATAGTACCCAATAACAGGTATACACATGAAGAGTATCACATTTCTAAGAATAACATTATTAGCTGTAGTAACATCAAGAACAAGGCACAAAACAGAGAGCAAAATTGACTTATAATATTATATAGAACTAATCTTAGTAACAAAAGGAGAGAGAGAAACACTATAGTAGGAGAGGAGGAAGGGAAGTAGTTTAAGAAAAATGAAGGAAAAGTTAAAAAGAGAAAAAAAAATGGATGAGAGAGATTAACATAGGGGAAAGAAGAAACAAAAAACTCTAAAAGGAGATAGACTGATGCAGACTCAGAAAAGAGAGAGAATAAGTAAAGTAATCGGAAAGTGCAGAAGAGGTAAAGGATTAGTCAGGTTTTGTACAGGAACAGAGCCAGTGGCTTTGGAAGTAATCTTTGATTTTATGTTTAAAGAGAGGCAGAGATGTGGTAAGTGTTATATCACTGGGAAGTAGATTCCAGTTCCTTCCTACAGTATTATTGAATAGAGAGTCACCAGCAGAATTATTAGTCTTTGTTATGGTAGCCATAAGTTTACTGGAAGAGCGAAGGGAGTTTAGGTTGTTATAAGGGATTAAAAGTTTAGAGAGTATAGGGGTTTTATTGGGTTGGTATAGAATTTTATGGGCAATAGTGAGTTGAGGGATTAACAGAAGGTTTTGTAGTTCTAGCCAGCCTAAAAGTTTCAGGTTAATACAGTGATGAGTTCTAAAAGGGTTACTAGTGGCAAAACGGGCAATGTTGTTGTAGCAAGTAGCCAGTTTGTTAAGGCTGGCTTTTTTAAGGTTAGTAAAAATTGGTGAGGCATAAAGAAGAGTTGACAAAAGATGGGAGTGGGCAATCTTGGCTCTGGATGAAGAGGTTAGGAAAGGTTTGATTCTATATAAGCTTCCTATTTTTCTATTGACTATTTTAATGGTGTTGTTGATATGCTGATCAAAGGAGAGGTTATTATCAATCGTTATTCCTAAAAGTTTTGTTGTTGGATCAGGAGTAATGAGAGTGGCATTATTTGAGGAGATGGTGAAGTCCAAGGGAGTGGATCGTGTGCTAGGAGAGAAAAGGAGAAGTTTAGTCTTTTTGGCATTGAGGAGGAGGTTGCGTCTGGTGAACCAAGTTTCTACTGTGTTGAAGACATTTTGAGTAACAGATGAAAGTTCATTAGTAGATGAAGCAGAGCAGATAAGGGTGGAGTCATCTGCATATTGAATGCAGGTTACTTGAGGGATGGCTGAGTGGAGATCATTGATGAACAGGGAGAAGAGAAGAGGTCCTAGAATGGAGCCTTGAGGTACACCGATGGAAATGGGTGTGAGTGAGGAAATTTGGTTTTCCCAACGAACTGCTTGATGTCTATTGCTGAGGTAGGATGTAAACCATTTTGTGGCAAGATTATCAAAGGAGAGGGATGTAAGAGTGTTAATTAAAATGGAGTGGTTGACCATATCAAAAGCTTTAGAGAGGTCGATGAAGAGTGCAGAAGAGAGAAGGTTGTCGTTGCGGTTCCTATTGATGGTATCTACAAATGATAGGAGAGCAGTGGTAGTACTATGATGTGGTCTAAAACCGTGCTGACAGTTTGCTATTATGTTGTTTTGAGAGAGATACTGTAAAAGTTGTTGGTGAATACATTTTTCCATTATTTTTGCTAATGGAGAAAGAAAGGCAATTGGTCTGTAGTTTGAGTACTCAATGGAATTCTCACCTTTATGTAATGGGATAATATGGGATATTTTCCAGATGTCTGGGATGGTTCCCTCTTGGATTGTCCTGTTTATAAGTATAGATACTGGATATGCAATTTCTTTGGCAACTTTTTGGAGAAAAAGTGAAGGGAGCTTGTCAGCAGAAGGGGTACAAGGCTTCAGTTTGTGAATAAGTCTAGAGATGAGAGATGTAGGAATAGGTTGTAGTTTAAAGTTATTAGAAAAGTGTCTTTGGTTTATTGGTGGGCAGGAGTTATTAGTGCTAAGTTGTCTAGCTAGCGATAGAATAGTGTCAGTAAAAAAAGAGTTGAAAGCATTTGCAGTGAGGTGGGGAGTGTCTGGGTCAGCATTAAGAGGGGTGGGAGTTTTGGATGTTCCTGGGGAAAGGAGTCTATTAATAGATGACCAAAACTGTTTGGGATTGTTATGATGAGTTTGTTGAAGTTTACAGTAGAAGTTTTTTTTGTCAGTAATTATTGCTTTTTTGGTTGAGTTTCTAAGTTGGCGGAAATGAAGAAGATCGAGGGAATTTCTATGGCATCTCCATTTGGCCCAGACTTTATTTCTGGAGAGAATTTGCTTTTTAGTTTCCTTAGAGAGCCATGGGGCAATATTGGGTTTCATTTTGATGGTGCGTTCAGGAGCATGTTTGTCAAGAATGGATAAAAAAGTGGTATTAAAGTAAGATACTGCATTTTCAAGAGGAAGAGATTTTAAGGGGCTCCAGTTGCAATTGCTGAGTTCATTTTGAAATAGGTCTATATTGAAAAGTTTTGTAGAGCGTATTTTTTGAATGTTAGGGAGGTTTGGGAAATCATTTTTTTCTCTAGTGATATAGGTTAAAGTGATCACTTATATCATCAGGCAGGGTTCCTGCTTTGTAGGCCTGTTTGACTTTGTTTATGAGTATCCAGTCTAAAATACTCTCTTTATTGTTAGGCTTGTTGATTCTAGTGGTTGAAGTGATAGTCTGGGTGAAACCAAATAGGTTCATATGAGAGGAAGGATAATCAGCATTGATAGTATTCCAGTCAACATTAATGTCACCTAGAATTATAGTTTCTTGGGGGTAAGTAGTAGATACCCAGCTAAGAAAGGGTTCTAGTATGGGTATATTGTTTCCTGGTGGTAAGTAGATGCAGATAATATAAAGGGACTTTTTGGTGTTTATTTGGAGTTTTGTTATGATGGCTTCTACTTTGCGATCCAGGGTAGGATAAGCTGGAAGGATAGAGATATTTAGTTGATTCTTAAAAAGAATTGCTACTCCACCACCTTTACGTTTTGCTCGGTCAAGTCTTACTATATTATAGCCTTGGGGTATGATCTCAGTGTCTTTTGTATCTGGTTTGAGCCAGGTCTCTGTGAGGCAGAGAATGTCAAAAGAATGGATATCTAGGAGGGCATGTAATTGAGCTATTTTGTTATTTATACTATGAATGTTAAGGTGTCCTATAAGGAGGGAGTCATTAATTTTTGGTCTATTGGTTTTGGGAGAGGGATAAGTTGGCCCAGGATTAGGGTGGATGTCTCCATCTTGTAATGTGGGAAGATTTGGTTTGGTTATTAAATGGTTCTTTGGAAAGATTTGTAGTTTTAGTTTCTTATTGGTAGGATGGACATACTTAAGGTGGGAGAGTCTGTGGTATTTAGGTAAGAGATAGTTGGGGTTAAAAGTAATGTTGGAGTGTAAAATGGGAGAAGTATGTGTGAGAGTTGAGGTGTGTTTGTTGGTGTAGATGGAGTGGACAGAAAGAGGATTTTCAAAGAAGGTAAGAAGGTATGCAGAGAACAGAATGGTAAGGAGTAGAACTGTGAGTGTGAGCATAGTAAGGAAAGTGGGAAGCATAATTAGAGAGTATTAGAGTAGGAGTTAAGGAAGGCAGTAGAAGTGGATAAGATGGGAGCAAGGATGTAAAACCTATAAGAGAGGGAGGAGTGGAAGAGGGTCAGTAAGAGGTAGTAAGAGGGTACAAAAGGGTAGTATAAGTGGAAAAAATAAAAATGAAGTAGAAGACAAGTAGAGAGCTGTGAGGTCAGATATAAGGGAGGGAGATAGGATGGAAGAGGTAAGAGGGAAGGGGGGTGGTAAGGGGTGTGGTTAACAGTGGAGCGGGAAAAGCGGGCTAAGATAATTGGAAGGAAGAAGTAGGGGGTGTGTTCAGAGAGGAAACATTATTGTTTCATATGTTTTGCTTCACTGCTCAAGGAATCCACAAGAAAAAACAAACTACAGAAAAAGCACACAGCCACCGAACAGTCTTTAAACACCAAACGGACTTTTAATGTTAAGTGCTTTTCGTCTATCCAGATAGGTAGACTTCATCAGACAAACACATAAAACACTGAACCAACTTTTAAACCGAAAAAGGTACCAACTCCAACCAATCAGCTTTTTTGCTTATTAGACCAGTGTTCTTGGAATACTTAAAAGTACATTACAAGTACAATGAAATAAATTAAAATACACTGAAAATACATCGTTATTCAACCACCCATATAGAAAAACAGTCCTAAACATCATAAACTACCCCTACAATAATATACAGAAGATTAATAATAAGTAAACCTTTGGGAACTACTCCCTGCTTTTTACACTCCTCAAAATAACGTATTTCCAGCTGTAACTTCTTTGCCTTCAGCGATTTCTGATTACAGTCTCTTAGTTTAGCCATCAAAGACTCACCTCCTCCAGCCGGACGTTCCTTACCACAGTCGGCACAGTTGTCACCAGAAATCGGCTGTGCATTCAGCCACTCTGACACATTAGGGAGCCCTAATACCAGACCCACCACTTTCTCTTTAAAGTTATTGATCAGGTAGTTGTAGATGGAAAAGGTGGACCTTGTCAGTTGTTAGAAAAGTGTGAACTGTTATGGCAACTTAGGTTAAATTCTTACACTCCGCCTGGTATAAATAAGGTTACTTCTCTGGCTTGTGTTTTGAAGCTGAAACGTTTGCTTCAGTAGATCCTCCTTCTTCCTTATTATTGCACATCTGATTAGGTAATTACTTATTTATTTATTAATTTATTAACAACGTATTGATTTTCATATGAACTAGGTAAGAGTTTTACATTTTGTAAAACTTGGTATTATATTTATTATTAATCTTCTGTATATTATTGTAGGGTAGTTTATGATGTTTAGGACTGTTTTTTTATATAATGGTTGAATAACAATGTATTTTCAGTGTATTTTAATTTATTTCATTGTACTTGTAATCTACTTTTAAGTATTCCAACGAACACTGGCCTAATAAGCAAAAAAGCTGATTGGTTGGAGTTGGTGCCTTTTTAGGTTTAAAAGTTGGTACAGTGTTTTATGTGTTTGTCAGATGAAGTCTACCTGTCTGGGTAGATGAAAAGCACTTAACATTAAAAGTCCGTTTGGTGTTTAAAGTCTGTTTGGTGGCTGTGTGCTTTTTCAGTGTTTTGCTTCACTGCTGACTGGAAAAATGTTCAAAATTACAAATTTAAAACACACTCTAACAAATATTACCATATTAATCAAAAGATATAATTTAATACAGTCAGAAAGGAGAATCATAGAACACATGCATTTATATATAGGGTCCTAAAAATGTGTGGCCTATGGTTTGAAAACAGACCTAACATGCACTTAATCCGCCACCAGATGCATTTTCTATGAATGTGGGTTTCAATCCTATTTCAATTAATGCGAGCTTCAAAGGCAGACAAGTTTACTACTGCTCATGCTAAGTTTGTTTTAATTGTGAGACTGCACTGTTTTGTTTAGCAAATATGCTATAAAATTTGAAATAAAAGTTTTAAATTAAATCCAGATATCCGTAATCATTGCAGAAGTAAAGAAGAAAACAGTCTGCTCACCGACAGGTTTGAACAGTGTTTATGGTAATTGGGGAGAGACAACCAAGTAAAGGAACACTGGAATGGCTCTGGGGTGGGGGGTCGAGCCATTACCGTGTCTAGGGTCCCATTGGACCATGATCTGGCTCTGGGGCACACACCACTGTTTGTACATATTGTTTCAGCTCCTTTGGCATTCTTTTGTCACACACTATCCTTGACACTCTGCCATTTGGATATGGAACCTCTGATTCTCGCTTTGATCTTCTCATTCAGAACTTCCTTCTCCTCGACCTCTTTCCCAGGTATGTAGCCTGTTAACTTATTCTATTTTCCTTTCATTCTCAATTTCATCTTCTTCTGATTTCCCCATTTTCTGCCATGACAATTGCCTTGTCTCCACTCAGTTTCATCCCATGCCCCTTCAGTTTTTTCTATTCCTCTATCATTTGCTGACGTTCCTGTTTGTTGATCTGTACCCTCCAAACTGTTTATAAATCTAGTCCATCACCAGTATGAACAGCAGTAGGTTCAGAGATGAATCCCACTGAACACCCACTGGAAACCCCTCTGTGAGACTGAACACCATTCATACTTGTGTCAGTTTGTCCCTGTACATGACTTTATCTAATTCTACCAGTATTTTGGGATGTCAAACAATTACATGACTATCCAAAGCAGCTTTCCTGAGACCTTATCATACGCTTTCTTCAAGTCTTGCTCCAGCTTCTTCTCCACTGTCTGTCTCACTGAAAACATCTGGCTGGTTGTACTGCATCCTGTACTGAATCTGAGCTGCTCATCTCCCATCTTAATTTCTACTACTCTGTACATTCATTTATCAATCACACTCTACATCACTTTCATGCTGTGTGAAAGGTGTTTGATATCTGTATACTGTTAACAGTTGTGAATGTACCATTTCTTCTTGTAGACTGGCACTAGAATGCTTATTCTCCACTCATCTGGGATATGTCTTTCCACCATAATGCAATGACTACCAAAAGGAGCCATTTTCATTAGTGCTGCCACTACTTCTTCTAAGATGGCTGAACTCTTCTTACTCTCTCATCACAGGTTGTGACAGTACAGCTTCTCTGGGGTTTTCTTAATTCAGATCTTTTTTGAAGAACTCCTTCCATCCGCCTTTGATATCCGGTGGTCTGGTGAGCAGGTTGTTGTTGGTTTCCCTTATGACGGGTGTTTGATTATCTCCTTTATTTTTTTGTCTTTGTCTTGCAACTTGGCATAGTTTCTTTGTTCTATCTGCTGAGTTGCTTTCCAGAGGCATACTTGATCAAGTGGACAGTAATCCAAGAGGGGGTCCATTCACCTTATTATTAGAAAAGTTGGAATTGCTCTGGCAAATTCGTCTCAGTGCTTATAACTTTCCAGGATTGAACGACATGTGTTCTAGCACATGCTGTTTAAACTGAAAAGCTTAATGAGATGAAATACTGTAGTAACAACATTATAGAAATTATGTTTTACTTATTCATTTTTCACTTGAAAATGTTTATAATGTAAGGTTAGATAAATGAGGAGACTCTACATTTTTACACAATTGTCGTATATGATTTTCACCATATTGCTGCTGCGATAAATGTATTAATTTGCTTGTTAAATAAGGCAGTTGTAAAGAACAGGAAAATGCATATTATGTTCACAATGCTATTTTAACTACTGTTCCTGTAAATTTTAAGATGGAGAGACCAGCTGATTTTAATCATGGTTAAACATGACTATTTAAACTTGATTTTTGTAAATGTTAGTATCTGATGAAGTTCAAAGAAGTATGTGGATGAAAATTGCTTCATTAAACTTTGTGGATTCAGTCTTTAGTGAAGTTGCCAGTTGTTTTTGTTTTAATTTCTCAGTTTTTTGTATCTTGGATTTTGGAATTTTTAAGTGTTTGTTCAGGCAACATGGCAACCAATGCACTGGACTCATCCTTGGAATTGCTTTTGGATTCTACAAAAGAAACTGAGGCCATGAGGCAACTTACACCATTAGCACATGCCTTATCACAGCAAGTAGAATGCCTGTCACAAAAAGTGGATTCTATAAATGGCTCTACTAATGGCTTACTAACGCAAGACAAGCAGCAGCAGAACCAAACGAGAGTTGTTACAAATGGTAACACCACTCAACAGCAGCAAATAACTGATCAAGGTAACAAGGAATCAAATGTAAATGTAGTTACTACACAAGCATTGCTAAATAATGTGAACCAGCATTCTACTTCATTTTCTGGTAATGCAAGTCAGAACGGAGTTGTCAGCACTCAGGTTGGCAGCCAAATGCTACCAAACAGCAGTTTACCGAGACAAAGGTCTACTGACAACCATGTCCCAAGGCTTATTGGGGTCCCTACTTTAAAAGTTTGGCTTACAAGTCCAGTTGGCCTTTCTAACAACAATGAATTTAATTCGGATGAGAACTCGGCTAGGGATTTGCTGAACATAACAGACTTACTAAACAGCTTAGATCAGAACTTGCTTAAATACAAGAAACTCCACTTGGAAGTGGAATACTTCCAAGAATGTATAAGAGCTAACATTGTACCGAAGGGTTTGAGAATGTATCAGTACCCTATTGGTCTGGTACCCGATTCTTTATTCCACCAGGAGCTAATAAAATTATTTAATAAACAAGGACTGGATCTTCTAGATCTCATGTGTAAACATTACAGCATTATGGCTGACGAACTAATGGATATGGCATCGGTCCTGGATGTTCACATAAAAACTCATGCTGATTTTGAACGGTATAAATACGAGTACTCTCGTATTTTCCAGTCAATTGATTTTCATTTGAACAAATCCAAAGCCACTAAGGTCAAAAAACTTGAGTGTGATCGCCAGCA
The DNA here is from genome assembly GCF_019279795.1 of Protopterus annectens. Lineage (NCBI taxonomy): Eukaryota > Metazoa > Chordata > Ceratodontiformes > Protopteridae > Protopterus > Protopterus annectens. Next base: position 102,977,074 of record NC_056750.1, on the reverse strand, counting down.
ATACCAGAATGGTATAGCATATCCACACCCATCAGTTGCACAAGTGTGGAAGGGGCGGGCTAGCGCAAATGCCAATCAACCACATAGTGTAACAGGAAGTCAGGAGTACATGCAGAGGGGCAGGCATTTACAAAATGCAATGGTGAACAACAGTTCTGAACACTCGGTTCAGAAGGTTGTTACAGAACTACAGGACAGCAGTTTTGATGCTCCCAATAACTAGTATGAGAGTCCAAGAAAAAGTGAGCGTATTCAAAACCAGAATGGTCAACAGAATCTTACCAACAATCAACAGAATAATAATTATCAGGGTTTTTCAAGAGAGGGCCAGCAAAACAGATGGAACCAGAGGAAAAAAACACAACAAATGGAAGTAATGGAGAATTTGGACAACAACACTACAGGAATGCCAGCTATAATTTCAAATATGGAAGGTGACTTTTTTGTTTATAACTTCTCTACATTGGATATTTCTGTTGAAATGGCTAACACCTTAGCTAAAGGAATGCCTTTTACACCAGCTAGGAGGATGGACATATCTAACAGCATTCTTGATTTGAAAATGTATGTTAGGAAACTTAATTTAACATTGTCGCTTGGTAACACAGTTGTACAATCACAAGCACAATATAGAATATAAAGTATGTACAAACCCCCTTTTCACAATTTGTTGCATGCATTTGAAAAGATATGTGAATTGGACATGAGAACATACCAAAAGGAAAATAGATTCAGGAGTTATGAGTATAATTTAACTAAAGATGAGCAAGCAACTCCATTCACCTTACTATTAGAAAAGTTGGAATTGCTCTGGCAAATTCGTCTCAGTGCTTATAACTTTCCAGGATTGAACGACATGTGTTCTATCACATGCTGTTTAAAACTGAAAAGCTTAATGAGATGAAATACTGTAGTAACAACATTATAGAAATTATGTTTTAATTATTATTTTTTTACTTGAAAATGTTTATAATGTAAGGTTAGATAAATGAGGGGACTACATTTTTACACAATTTTCGTATATGATTTTCACCATATTGCTGCTGCGATAAATGTATTCATTTGCTTGTTAAATAAGGCAGTTTTAAAATGCATATTATGTTCACAATGCTATTTTAACTACTGTTCCTTTAAATTTTAAAATGGTGAGACCAGCTGATTGTAATCATGGTTAAACATGACTATTTAAACTTGATTTTTGTAAATGTTAGTATCTGATGAAGTTCAAAGAAGTATTTGGATGAAAAGCACTTCATTAAACTTTGTGGATTCAGTCTTTAGTAAAGTTTACCAACAGGTATTCAACGATTCATAGATGTATGTGAAATTGCTTTTAGAGAATTAAACAACTTAACTGATACTAGTATGTCATTTTATAACTTGACAGTAGATGAACACAGAGCCCTGCAAGAATTACAAAATATACATTCAATAGTTATTAAGCAGGCAGATAAAGGAGGTGGTATAGTGTTAATGGACAAGGATTTATATGTCACACAAATGGAGAAACTTTTACTTGATACGCATACATATCAATGCATTTCCAAGCCTACTGTTAACGCTATTATAGATAAAGTTTCTTTTTTAATTTTTGATTTACTAATCACAAATTTAATAGATGATTCACTTTAAGTATTTTAATGTGTATAAACCACTTGTTCCCAGGGTATATGGCCTACCAAAATACACAAAAATTTGTTATCTCCACCCATCGTCCTATTGTTTCAGGCACTGGGTGGTGTACTGAACCTCTCTCTATTTATGTAGAGGGATGTTTGCATGGTTTGTTGGCAAACTGCCATACAATATTGAAGGATACAAAGATGTTTTTACAAAGGCTTTATGATAGAATGGAAAGTGTTGATGTTAATGAGAATTTTGTCCTTGTTACATTAGACATTGAATCCTTATTCATTAGTATACCTAACACCTGGGGTGTTGACAGCGTTAGGGATTTTCTTTATGTGAATAAGTGTTTCACCAACACTAAGATACAGTTGATTTGTAGTCTCTTAGAGATTATCCTAGAGAACAACATTGTTATGTTCCAGGAGCAATTCTTTTTGCAGAAAGTTGGCGTGGCCATGGGCACTGCATGTGCAAATAGCTACGCCAACTTGGCTTTGGTCAGCTGGGAAGAGCAAAATGTGTTGTCAAACAATAATCCATTCTTTGGACAAATACTTTGGTATGTCCGCTTTGTAGATGACGTGTTTATGCTGTGGAGAGGCTCTGGTATTGATATGGCACAGTCTGTGGAATATTTGCATTCAACTACTGATTTTTTAAGGTTCACTTACCATAGTTCCAACATTGACATCAGTTTCCTTGATGTGCAGATTAGTAAATCTGTTTTAAATAGTCTTTGCAGTAATATTTATTTTAAACCCACTAGAAAAAAATACTCTTTTGTACAAATCTAGTATGCACCCTAGACACGTTCATAGGAACGTGCTCAAGGGTCAGGTTTTTAGAACACTGCGACTGCATAGCAGAGATGAAGATGCAGTAGTTGCCCTATCTAATTTAAAAACAGAATTTTTACATAGGGGATACTCGCTTGCAGACATTGAACAGACTATCTCTAATGCCTGGAAGCTGAGAAGCACTAGATGTAAACCTTATTTTAATGCTGGTGATGCTGTTGACAATACAAGATATACTAACAGAACTAGTAATGATTTTAGAGTGGTGTTTCGGTTTTCCAGTAACATCAATCAATACTTAGATGTAGTCAAAAAGCATTGGTATTTGCTACAAGAAGTGCCTGGAATGGTAGACAAGGTCGGACATTCTCCTATTTTTAGTTTTAGAAATAATATATCCCTTAAACAACATCTATGTCATGGTGAATTATCTAGAACTATTATTAGATCCAATCAGCATGGTACTTTTCCATGCAGGAATTGCAGTGCTTGTCAATTTATATATAGCAAAAATAAATATGTACATCCTACTAGGAAATTTTCTTTGTACACTAATCAATACACTGATTGCAGATCTACAGATTTGGTCTATTATTGTTTTTGTGTACAATGTCCTGCTTTTTATGTAGGAAAAACAAATAAAATACTTAAAGATCGTGTTCTAGGCCACCTAAGAGATATTAGTAATAATAAACCATCAAATGCTCTAGCCAATCATGTTATGTCCAATGGCCGTTCTCATTCCTTTAAGTTCTTTGTTCTACAACCTATTCATAGAAACCCCAGAGGTGGTGACATTGAGAATATCACAGAGGGACAGGAACAGAAGTGGATTTTGAAACTTAATGCTGAAAAGTATCCTGGTTTGAATGCTACTACTTCCTTGGTCCCTTTTTTAAAGGCTAGACATCTCAAGCGTTAAGATTAGCTAAGTTCTTTCAAAATTAGTCTAATGTATTTAACTATTAGTTTCCAAGTATTCTATTTAACTTTTTCCTGCCTAGTATTTTCCCATGTTTTATAATGATTTTCTAAGTTTTTTAAGTGCTTTCTCATGTATAGTATTTGATTCCTTCTTGTACAATGTTTTTAAGCAATGCTTTTTTAGTTTGAGCATGAGGCTTAATTGTTTTTCACTGCTACTTAATCATTGTGTGATTTTTATTGATTAATTGGCATTTTAGAATCTCTATTTAAACCTGTGCATTTTTTACTGTGGTGTCTGATGAAGCAACTTTGGTTGTGAAAGCGCTTACCACTTTGTACTTTGCTGTGATTAAACGTTTGCTGTGTGTTATCTTGGTGCATTTTTTACTTTTTATCTTTAGTGAAGTTGCCAGTTGTTTTTGTTTTAATTTCTCAGTTTTTTTGTATCTTGGATTTTGGAGCTTCTAAGGATTTCTCTGATTACTTTTTTTGCTATTGTGACTGCTGCCTTAGCCTCTTTGTCAGCTAACTAGTATCTTTTTTATCTTACACGTCTTCCTGCAGCCCTTTCTTTTGATAACTTCCTGATCGTCTGTATTCTACCAGCAGATTTCCTTATGAACCTTGTTACCACACCTGGCTCAGCTACATTACATGTTCTTTCATCTTCACATATGCTGTTTTGAGATGCTAGCATTCACTTTTTTCCTCGTCTTCCACAGATGCTAGAGCCCTGAGCATTTCTTTGAAGTCCAGTGCTTTCACTCTAGTCAGTTTCAATGTCATCAGTCTTACAGCATTCTCTGACCACTGCTTGTAGTAGACTGCGGACACCAGTTGTTTATGCTGGAGGCTGGCCATTTTACAGAAGTTGATTTGCAATTTCTTATTTTGCTCCAGTGCCCTTTCCTTACTAGGAAGAAGTCTGTCTGAGCTGAATGTCAATCAGTTGTGTATGTGATCTTATGACTGTCTCTCTTGATGAACCATGTATTGGCCACCATCAAGCCATTTGCCAGACAGAAGTGCAGAATGGTCTTTCCTTCTTTATTGTTGTTGTGCTACTCATGTCAATCCAGAGAGTCCTCATAGACTATTCTGATGTCCCAGTATGATCATGTAGCTCCCCTGTTACCAAAACCAACACATTGTTTCATGCTTTATCTAGAGGGTCAAGCAAATACTGCCTAAATACTCTCTTTTCCTCACCATTATAGGCCTATGGTGTGGCATAGGCTAAGATAATGAGACTGGCTTATCATTACACTGGAGTCTGAGTGCCATGAGTCTGTTACTGAGTCTGAGGACATCTCTCACTGCATTCAGAGGACATCTCTTACTATAATTCCCACATCATTTCAAGTGATTTTGCTGTACTGCCATTTCATCTTGTCTCCTGGATACATAGGATGCCCAGCCTCCTTCTTACCATCATACCATCCACTTCCAAGCTACATCCTGTCAATAAATCTATATTCAGTTCAGTGGATCTTAGGTCATTTTGAACAGGCTGAATGGATTTATGTCCAGCTTTTGCTCAACAGAGCTATCCTAGGTAACTGTGGCTGGATAACTGGACATCAACTGGTCAGGAGCTCATTTTTTCCAGGGCTACTGAGCTTTACGGCAGGCACACACAATAAAGGATGTAGACTTTCTCACTGCTAGCATAGCTTCCTGGCGTATGTCTGGTCCTCAACAGACTTAAAACCAAGAAATACCAATGCCCATTTTTGGTGACAGTAGTTGGTATGACAAAATCACCCAGAGGCAATTTTACAGCAATTTATTTTATTTATTATTTATTTATTTTATTTTATTTTACATTTGTTAACCGGGAGAGTCCGACTGGATACATGTCCATTTTCAGTGGAGGCTCGGGGAGAAAAGCTCCACATGTACAAAAAGATGGCAGTCAATATTCATGGTTACATTAAAATATGTAAAATCTTAAAATTTCAATAGGAGGTTTTTATATATATATATATATATATATATATATATATATATATATATATATACATGGCTACATTGAAGTTTAAGATCATTGTAGGTTTACAGTATTACATATGTACGTAAATCATTGCAAAGCATTTGAGTGTATAGAATGGCATGATACTTAGATTGATGACATGAGTGACTACCTGGTGAAAAAAGGTGGTTAGTGAGAAAAAGGTGTTTAGTTAAGAGGAGAGTTCCTGGAAATTGGATGTAGAAGGATTTAAGACATATTTGTAGAAAAGCTAGGATAATAGGATGCAAAAGAGGAGGTAAAGACAAGGGATTTAAATGGTTAGCATAGGGAGTTAGAAACACAGCATTCTAAAGTTGAGCATATGAAATTAGGTTAGATTTAGTGAATGTTGTTCTGAAGGTTATAGAAAAGTAGATATAATTAGGGTGGGCTTAGGTAGAAGGTTTATTCCAGATTGCATCATTTACCTTCAAGATTTGCATGTAAGTCGAGTTAGCCTGGGTCTAGACATGGACATAGCCTATGCTTGTTTAGGAGACTCTTTAGGGATGTTTTGAATTGGGGTAAGGAGGCTCTAGTGGTAAGATCTGTGGGGAGTGCATTTCATTTCTTGCCAGCTGAGTTGTTGGCTTTGGCAGATTGAATTTGCATCTTGTTAGATGAGCGGAGGGATGCAAGGTTGCAGTAGGGGCTGATAATATTTGCCCGAATGGGTGTACTGTTAGGTTGGTAGAGGACTTTATGAATAACTATGAGTTGGTTGTACTGGAGTTGATTGGGTAGCTCTAGCCAGTCCAATGTTTGAAGATTTTGACAGTGATGGGTTCTGTAGGCTGTGGCTGTCGTGAATCTAGCTATATTGTTGTAGCAGCTAGATAATTTGTTTAGGTTAGCTTTCCGTAGGTTTAGGAAAATGGGTGAGGCATAGAGAAGGGTTGAGAGAAGGTGTGTTCTAGCTATAGCTGTTCTGGCCGATGGGGTTAGGAATGGTTTAATCCTATATAAGGAGCCTAGTTTTTTGTTAACTGATTTGATGGTTTTGTCGCTATGAGTGTCAAATGTAAGGTTATTATCTATTATTACACCAAGATGTTTTGTGGATGGATCTGGAGAGATTATGGTGCCATTATTGGATAAGATTGTAATATTCGGTGATGAGGTTTTTCTGGTAGGGGAGAGAAGAAGAAGTTTGGTTTTGTTGGGATTCAATAGGAGACAGCGATTACTGAACTAGACCTCTACTTTGTTGAATGTGCTCTGGGATAGGGATTGTAGGTCTGAGGGGGTGGTGGCAGAACAGATTAGGGTAGAGTCAGCTGCATACTGAATACAGGTTGCTTCTGGGATGACTTTGGGTAGGTCATTGATGAATATTGAGAATAGGAGGGGGCCTATTATGGACCCTTGGGGGACACCAAAGATGATTGGTAGTAAGGGGGATAGATTGTCTTCCCATAATACTGCTTGTTGTCTGCCCTGCAAGTAAGATTGGAACCACTTGATTACTAGGTTGTTTAGGTTGAATGATTTGAGTGTGTCTAGGAGTAGGTGGTGATTCACTATATCAAATGCTTTGGATAAGTCGAGAAAGAGGGCAGAGGAGAGTATGTTGTGATTATGGTTCTGATTTATTGTGTGAGAGAAGGAGAAAAGTGCTGTTGTGGTACTATGGGCAGGTCTGAATCTGTGCTGGGATGGGGCTAGGAGATCGTTCTAGATAAGGTGAGTTAGAATTTGTTTATGTATACATTTTTCCATTATTTTGGCTAAGGGAGATAGAATGGCTATAGGTCTATAGTTTAAGAGTTATGTGGAGTTATCCCCTTTGTGAAGTGGAATAATGTGGGGATTTTCCAGATGGAGGGGACATAGGATTTGTGGAGAGTATGGTTGATTAAGATTTGGATAGGGTATGCTATTTCATTTGTGGCCTTTTGTAGAAATTCAGCAGGGAGTAAGTCTGCTGCTAGGGTGGTGGGTTTGAGTTTCTTAAGCAGGGATTTAATATAGTCTGTGGGGATTGGATCATATTTAAATGTGGGTACATTATCAGGTGGGGCTGAGGTGGTATTTGCAGAGTTGGGAGGTAGGTTATTCGCTAGGGATTGCACTGTTTCTGTAAAGTATTGAAGGCCTCTGCTATACTTTTAGGGGGTAGATGTAATGTAGATGAAGGGGTGGAGGTAGTGGATTTACCTGGATGGAGCAGTTTATTGAGACCTGACCAGAATTTTTGTGGCGGGTTGTGGTGTTTTTTCTGTTAGCTGAAATCGTAGGTTTGTTTATCTAGCTTAGTGGCTTTTTTAGTGTTGTTTCTCAATTGTTTGTACCTAATATGATCTTGACTGGATTTGGTGGATTTCCAGGAGGTCCATGCTGTGTCCCTAGCGGTTAGCTTTTATTTAGTACCTTTGGTTAGCCATGGAGCTATTTTGCTTTTGGTTCTGATATATCTTTTGGGAGCATGCCTGTCTAAGATGGCTAGGAAGTTTGTATTAAAGTGTGAGACTGCTTCGTCTAGGGGAAGTAGCTTTAGGTTGGACCAATTGCAAGATCTAAGTTCGGTCTGGAAAATGGTGAGGTTAAAGATTTTGTGTTTCTAATGGTTTTAAGGGTGATTTGCTGAGACATGTCATTCCTCTTTCTTATTATATATGTTAGGAAGTGGTCGCTCATGTTCTCAGGTAGGGTGCCTGATATATATAACTGAGGTTTGTTGTTTGTAAGTATCCAATCTAGGCTGCTTTCTTTATTGTTGGGCTTATTGATTCTGGTGGGGAGCTTATAATTTGGAAGAAGCCATTTAAGTTAATGTGGGTGGTTGGGGTTTTTGATGAACAGGTTTTCTAATTGATATTGAAGTCTCCTAGACTAATAGTTTCTTGGGGGTGTGTAGTGGATAAACATTGGAGGGTACTTTCCAAGGTCACCATATTGTCACCTGGGGGCATGTAGATACATGCTATGTTGATAGCTTTGTGTTTGTTAAGCTGGACCTTTATTAAGAGTGTTTCTGAGATGCTAGTTATTAGGCTTTGTGGGATGGTGATGGTGGACACCTGTAAAGTTGATTTGTACATAATGGCTACTCCACCACCTTTCCTACTTTGCCGGTCAAGTCTTAAAATATTGCAGGTGGGGGGTATTATCTCATTGTCAGGGATGGTGCGTTTGAGCCAGGTTTCATGGCTCAGGAACATGTGGTTAACCCCAGTACAGCTATAAGTCTGTGTTTTCCTGTTTAGAGTATACTGTGCACTGCAGATGATTCTTAAAGTGATTGATTTACATAACTCTTCTTCCACAAATAGAAACTACCAAAAATCTGTGCTGACACCTATAACTCCATGCATTTTTGTGTGCACTCTCTTTGTATATCTTTCAGGTTTTAATGGAATGGCTGGTTTCAACCCATTACCTTTAATTGTTGAGTTTGAAGCACTCAGCATGTTTTTGGGATGAATTTCATGATAACATGAGGAGAACATGCAAACTCCACACAGACAGTGAGGTCAGGATCAAACCCTGGTCATTGTGTCTGTGAAGTAAACATTTTAACCATATCCCTTCATCCCACAAGGTTTCACTCTTTTTTGAAAGTCAATAAATAGTACTTCAATGATCTATACTTTGTCTTTGTTGTTATAAATTTAAGTAGTGGTTAACCAAAGTGTTTTGTATGTAGTAAAATCTTCTTTGAATCTGTGTGTATGATTTCAGAGATCATTTTAGTCATCTTATCTATCTTTTTGGTATAATGACATGTTTTCCATTTTTTTGTTTTTTGCTAGAATAGGAAGCAGGCAATGGGTAATTCAGAAGTCTTTGTGGAAGTTAGTGAAAGTTGTTGCAGTTACATGTGGTATAATCACTTCTTTCCTTAATTCAGGTGTAGTTTGTGTGGCTTGTGATAAGTTTCAAGTATTGTAAGAGATTTGTTGATTAAAGATGTGGATGGCTTTAAGCATAAAGGATGAAATCATCTTGAGATTATTGAGACAGAATTTTGCAGTCTGAGGAGGATTTGTATAGTCCTCATAAATGTTTTTGAAAAGTTAAATTACTGTGGCCAATTCTTCAAGAAGATAACGTTATTCTGGTTGGCAGGGTTGATAACAGAAAAAGATTGTTGATTGCTGAGATTAGCTGTAAATAGTACGATCAATGGTCATTGCTATTTTCATATTGATAAGTGTCTGCTTTTTGTTTGAAACCAGTTTAGTTATAGCTAATCATTTCCTTGATCGTCTAATATTTGTGATTTTGGTACAGGCTTTTAATATTTCCTAATATCTGTGCCTGCCTCAATGTAATATCAGTTCATCTGGCTGTTTTGGTCTTTATTCTAGTTGTGTAGTTGTTCAAGGTATACAGAGTGTAACATGTTATCATTAGCTGCATTTCATTTGTTTCAGGTTTTGCAAGAGGATTTTATTTAAGTTTTTTGATTGACTTTTAAGGTATTGATATTAATTTTCTTTGATAATTGTTGGAGTTTTCTTGTCTTGAATATTTGTTAAACTCGAGTTAACGTTTTTGTCATTTTGGATTAGACTCCAAGCTGACATTGTCATCTCATTCAGAAGGTTAAGTTCTTTATGGAGGAGAACTGTCTTCCTGTACTGACTAATGAAACATTTTATAGATTCAGACGTTCATAGGTAAGTACTAGGCTAGCTGCCCTTGTGGGCCATTTCATGTTTAGCCAATTTCCCTTTTTATGCTCAGATTAATTCATCCCATTTATAGACTGGCCTTACCCATTCCATGATTAATAATTAAATATTACCACTAATGATAATAACTGGGATCATACCACAGATAATTCTAGGGGACCCATACAAGTGAAAAAACATTTAGGAGTTGCCTCTGTCCATTTATATTAGTGATAGTCCTGGGGTAACATTTCTGTATCACATCCATAAATCCAAATTGCACTTGAATATGGACAAAGGTGAAATTTATTTTATGTGGATGGGGAATCTGTTCCAGAGCAGTGGTATTCCCTGTGAGATATACCTGTCTTTGCATACTGTTCTGTTGATATTGCAGAAGAGGTTTAGATTCCTACAAGATCGTGAGATGACTGTTTATGGATTATAATTGTTAATGGCATATGAGAGTGTAGTTGTTAGTGTCTCCCTGGACCTTGTGTAAACAACTAATGCATAATACCATAGCAGAGCAAACATATTTGAAAGTTTATTGTAGCTGAGTCTCATAGTATTTGTTTACAGGTATATTTAGAAGTAGTGTTATATTTAGATGGGATTCACCTTGTAAATTTGAATTGAGATATGTTAGTAGGAAAACATTGTTCTCTGCGAGTACTAGGTTACGTTGTAAGCACAGCTTTATAATATGGAGGTGGCTAATGAGGTTAGATGTATACTACAGCAATCTAAAGTTTTGTTCATGCAGCTACCAGTGGGTCTCTTAACACCTAGTTAAGTACACAGTCAGCTAATAAAACAGTAACACTAGGAGCCAGGGTCCAAACAATTCACCACCAAAAGTTAAAACCAAAAGATTTATTGAGCACTTTCATCCTTATTCAAGTAGGACTACATCAGAATACCACAACCCACATAATCTTTTCTTATGGACCCATCATGGTGCTTGATTAAGTTAATTAAGAACAATTAGTTAAAGGAGTGACGTCTCTCCTCTGGGCCAGTGATCAAACAGCCTCGGTCTTCACCACTGGCACTGGTGTGGAGTGTTTACTGTGAGAAAAATAGACACACATTGTATTTTTTGATGCAGTCCTCTACACCAAGTACAATTTCCCTTAAGAGCACACAGGGTATGCACACTCCAGTCCTGGGGCTGGGGTTCCTCTCCAGGCTCCAAATAAGGTTCCCCACTGACCAGTATAGAGCTGAGTCCTTAGATGGGTGTTCCAAGCCAAGTCCTCCACCACACTGTCAGTGCTCTCAGTGTCCCTGTTCAGAGTAAATGTCACACACATTTTCTTTGAGATTTGATTTTCACAGACACATACATCCACCTGGGAAAGACAGACACAGCTTACCCGCTGTGCCTCTCCTCCCAGACTATAAGGTAGATTTTCTGCCACCAGAACACCCAAAGACACCTACTTTAAGAATCTTACCAGGGTACCCAATTGCACTTAGTAAAATGAATACTCATACAAATGGTAGTGCTTAACCAAGCAGCAAGGCTTTCAGGAATGTGGAGCCACTAAATAAATGCAAGTACTCTCAAAGATTAAATATTTTCTAAAAGACCAGCCACAATGAAAGGTTTGGATATATTTAATAACAAAATAATAAAAAACATGAAAATATTGAATATCTATTTACAAAAAACACCAGAGTTTCAATCACAGGAAATATAAAAAAACAACACAGATGGAAAGACAAATACAGAAAAAATAACATTTAGCTAATCTCACTATATTTTTTAACTGACTAAAGAATTACTGTTTCCTAGTTACTTACTATAGCAAGGGAAGATGAAAGTGAAAGAGTGTGTTGTTAGGTCCAAAAACAGAGTGCACATCTCACATCTCTCAGTAGTATTTAAATACAGTTTCAGTGCTGGCTACATAATGACATCACATCTGGTCACGTGACCGGGCTTCCCATGTTACCCTCTCACTAGAAACCGAGCCAGGATCTGGCACTGATGTGTTATAATACACACATAGAACTTTAGCTAAGATGTATTACAGCATCTGAAAACTGTAAAAGAATTCCAACACTTCCACCCTTCCTGCAGAAACTAACAAGCTATTCTATGGCACCCTTGGTAGCAATTAGTTCACCACTAAGGACAATAGAGTAGGATCCCAGCCCAGGCTTTTCACAGACATGTGTCTCTGGCTGCATTCAGAACTGTAAGATAATAAGTAATTTAATATCAGGCTATTTTCCTAAGGTTAGCTGGGCTGAGCTTAACCCCTTCCCTTCTAGAATCCTCTGTTAGAATATATACGTTCCATCAGTTACAAAAATACAGGCTGACATACCTGTATATTTTTTTTTCTGTCCAGCAGGGCCCACTGTTGATACATTTTTACCACATACCTACCTGACACTAACTGGGCTTAATGGTCAACCCTGCCCTTTGCAGTCTGCCCAGGACCTTAGTGAAATGCTGAAGGTGGTCTTGCCAGGAATGGTTGTTGATGACAATATTGTCCAAATAAGCAAGACATAATCTCCTGCTCCTGCTAGAATATGATCTACCAGCCTCTGGAAGATCACTGGGCATTTTTCATTGCAAAGGGCATCTTCATCAACTCATTATAATCCAATAGGTATCACAAAGGCTGACCTCTCTCTAGAGGTGGAAGTCATGGGCACCTGCCAGTATCCCTTGGTCAGATCAAGAGTGGGCAGATACTTAGCTTCACCCAGCTGCTCTAAGGCTTCATCCGGGCTAGGCATGGAGTAAGCATATGACTGTGTGTGATGATTTAGTTTTCTGTAGTTCACACAGAACTTGGTGGTGCCATACTTCTTTGGTACCAGCACCAGTGGGGAGGTCAAGGGACTGCTAGACTCATGAATTACTCCCAGTTCCAGCATTTCCTGTATCTCCTCCTTCAAAATCTGTCTGACTCACTCAGACACCCTGTAAAGGGCTTGCTTGATAGGTCTTAGGGGTCCTTTATCCACATGGTGTTGCCCTAGATGGGTGCACCCAGGTTTGCCAGTGAACATTTCCCCAAACTCCAATAACACTGCTCAGATTTTTTGAAACTGGGTAGGTAATAGCTGTTGGGACATTGCTACCTTTTCCACTGTGGTGTCAGTGCAAGCCTCATTGAGGAAATCAGTCACCAGATCCTGCTCAGACTCCTCCTGCCACCCACTGCAAATACTCAGCACAAGGACCTCCCTATCATGGTAAGGCATCATCATGATAACATAGTACAGTTTGTGCCCCTGCCTCCTGCCTAGCAGTTTTACCATGTAGTTAACATCAACCTTCCTTACCACTATGAAAAGTCCTTCCTGAGCTGCCTGCAGCATATTGTTTCTGACAGGAATGAGCACCATAACCTGCTGTCTCACAGCATGCTCTCAGGCTTGAGTATTCCTGTCATACCAGACCTTCTTCTGCTGTTGGGCTCCTGCCATATTCTCCTGGGCCAAGCAGATGAGCTCCCTAAGCCTTGTCCTGAGGTTTATATATGCCACAACAGACTGTTTGTGGGATTAGCACTCACCCTCCCACTCATCCATAATCAAATCCAAGGGCCCCTTCACCCTATGCCCATATAGAAACTCAAAGGGTTGAAAACCTGTGGATTCCTGGGGCTCCTCTCCGTATGCACACAGCAGATGGGGCAAATATCTGTCCCATGCTCTCTTAAACTGATCTGCAAATGCCCATAGTGTGGTCTGCAGTGTAGAGTTTAACATCTCCACAAGCCCATTAGTCTGGGGATGGTAGGGGGTAGTCTTTAGGTGCTTTACCCAACAGTGCTCCCACAGACAAGCCAGCAGGTTTGACATGAAATTGGCACCTCTGTCAGTCAGTATTTCTCTCAGGAAACCTACTGTGCTGAAGATATCTAACAAAGCATTTGCCACCTTCTCTGCCTCAATGAAAGACAGACCCACCGCTGTCTAGTAGCATAATTTACTACCACTAGGATATATTTCTCCTGTGTGGAATTTGGGGTACTCAGAGCCCCCACAATATCCATAGCTACCCTCTGAAACAGCTCCTCAATCACAGGCAAAGACATCAAAGGAGCTTTGACCTCTTCTCCTGCCTTGCCTACTTTTTGGCACTGCAGTACCCTGTTACATCCCTTGCAATCCCAGGCCAGTAAACGCTCTACATAATATGTCTCTTGGTAAGCTTTATGGCCATATGACCTGCAAAAGGAATGCTATGGGCTATGGCTAGAAGTGCCAGATTGTAGGCTGTGGGCACTAACAACTGCTGTATTATGTCACCCTCTAACTCTCCCTTAGGGGTCCACTCTCTGTACAGTAACCCTTTGTTCCCGTATATAGACTCCCCTTTTCCTTGAGAATCAGGTATCTCCTTAGCTACCTCCCTCAAGCCTGTAATGTAAGGTTCAAGAGCTGAGCCTTTCTCAACTCTACCTCTGCGACCCTTCCCAGCTCCCCTTCCACAGGAAGTCTAGTATCTTCTGACAGTGGTGCCTCACTGTCAGCCTATGTACTACCACTCACCTCTGCCCTTGCAGTCACCCTATTCAAGGGAACATTAGTACCTATCAGCAGCTGTGGCTCACCTTCAGGCTCACTGCTACAGGGTAGCTCCCTCCCTGAAATAGCCACATCACCATCCCCGGCTTGGGGTCTGTCTGGGTCTTCCCCAGGCTACCAGACCCATATGCCTGTCTCCAAGCCTGACTGCATGTAACTGCATGCACACAAGGTACTGTTATGCATTATCAAAATCATTTCCTGTCATGACATCTGCAGGAATATCCTCAAATACAGCTACCTGTTTGATTCCTTTTTCACCCTCCCAGTCTAGGTGAACCCTGGCCAAAGGTATTTGGAATAGGGTCCCTCCTAAGGCTTTGACTAGAGTGGACTGGCCAAGCAAGTACTGCTCTCTTTAAGCAATGCAGGCTTCACAATGATTATGTCAGAGGTTTTGTCTCTTTTGGCAGTGGCCTGTTTTCCATCTACTAAGATAGGATACAAAGTGATGTGATAGTTTGGTATCCCTGTTGTCTCTAGACAACTTACCATTGGCATGTTTTTATTCCCACTTGCTGGCTCCCCCACTTTGTGTTCCCACCTTGCTCCAGTGGACATTTGTATACTACATGGCCCCTCTAGTTACATTTAAAACATCTAAACCCTTAATTGTGGCTGTGCACCTAAACTAGTGGTTCCCCTTTTACTGGTAGACTCTGTTGGGGTGGTTTAGGCTGCCTAACTTGGGTTCCCTTGTATCTGTGAGCAGCACTGGGTATCCCCTTTTTGTGCAGTGGTGCCCTGCTTGTCAAGCAGAGATCCCCTTTTCTCTCCACCTCATCTGCAGAGTGACACTCCTGGTCTGTCTCAGGCAATGTGCTAATTGCTTCTTCCCTCAGTAAAAGGTCTGCCAGGCTTTCAAAGGTGGTGACCTGACACCCACTCACCTACCTATGAAAATAAGTGCTTAGCTCAGCAATATTAGCACATGCACTTTTATCTGCCCTATGCCTATTCTCATAATTTTTTTCTGTAAGCTTCAGGTGTTAAAACATTCCAAAAACATTGTTTAACCTTGTCATAATCAGTATCAGGCAAGTTAGAAACAGCAGTTAGAGCTTTACCATGAAATAAGGGGGTTAAGAACCATACCCCTAGCTCTTGGTCAACATCATACTGTTTATATACTCTTTGAAATATATGACTAAAGCTATCAAAATGATCACCTTCTGTATACAGAGGAACAAATTCACCAACCTTTGTTGCTTCTGGGTTTTGGTTGTTCTCTTCCTCATTACTGCCACATTCCTGTTGAAGAGTCAGCATGTCTGTCTCATATTGATGCAGCTTCTCATATTTGGCCTCCAAATGCTGTAGTCTCTCTGCTGATTTTAATTCCATATGTTTTGCCTTCAGTTCAAGTCTTTCTAACTCCAGATGGGTTTTTATGTCCTATGAGGAAAAATGTGAACTGTCCTGCTTCTGAGAGCTGCACATCCCTATCACCAGACTGGTTGCCATCCTGGTTGCTGTTCTGTGCTGCAGCTACAACTAAGGCTGAAATAATTTCTTCTTTAGTCAGGTTGGCATGGACCAGTCCTTTGCATTTGAACACCTTACCAACTGGTTCACTGTCAGCTTGCCATAACCCTCTGGTGACATCTTTACCTGCTTTTCCTGACTAATCTAAACTAAAAATAAATAAATAAATAAATAAAACTGTTATGAAAAAGGAAACTGTGTATGTTTACCTTGTTGCTGCAGAAAATACACACACCTTTAGTGGCAACTGCTTAAAGGCTACAGAAGTTCAATTAATATCCCACCGCTGCCATCAATATGTGACATCCCTCCTCTAAGCTAGTGATCAAGCAGGCTCAGTCCTCACCATTGACACTGGTAGGGAATGTTCACTGCAAGAAAAATAGACACACAGTATTTTCAGATGTAGTTATCTGCACCAAGTACAGTTTCCCTTAAGAGCACACAGGGAATGCACACTGCAGTCCTGGGGCTGGGCTTCCTCAACAGGCCCCCCAAATATCACTCCCCACTGACCACTATAGAGCTGACCCTTAGCTGGATGTTCCAAGCCAAGTCTGCCACCGCCACCATCTCTGTGAAATCAGTGCTCTCAGTATCCCTGTTCAAATTAGCTGTCACACTCACTGTCTTTGAGATTTGATTTTCACACACACACACACACACACACACACACACACACACACACACACACACACACACACACACACACACACACACACACACCAGGGAAAGGCAGGCACAGCTTATACGCTATGCCACCTCCACCCAGACTATAAGATAGATTTGCTCCCACCAGAACACCCAAAGCCAGCTACTTTAAGGCTCTTACCAGGGTACCCAATTATACTTAATAAAATTAATACTTATGCAAATGGTAGTGTTTAACCGGGCAGCAAATCTTTCAGGAACGTGGAGCCATAGTGCCACTAAATAAATGCAAGTACTCTCAAATGTTAAATATATTCCAAAAGACAAGCCACAATAAAAGGTTTAGATATATTTAATAATAAATAATTAAAAAAAACATGAAAATAGTGAATATCTAGTCACCATTAATGCCAGAGTTTCAATCACAAGAAATATAAAAAACAACAAAGATGGAAAGACTCATACAGATAGAGAAAAAAAACATTTAACTAACCTGACTATATTTTTTAACTGACTGAAGAATTATTGTTTGCTAGTTACTTACTAAAGCAAGGCAAAATGAAAGTGGATGACTGTCTTGTCAAGTCCAAAAACAGAGTGCACACCTCACGTCTGTAACTAGTATTCAAATATGTTTCAGTTCTGGCTACAGAATTACATCATATCTGGTCACCTGACTCTGCGGTTTCCACACTACCCTCTTAATAGGAACTGAGACAGGATCTGGCACTGATGTGTCACAATACACACATAGAACTTTAGCTTAGATTTATTACAGCATCTAGAAACTGTAAAACAATTCCAACTCTTCCACCCTTCTTGCAGAAACTAACAAGCCATTTTCTGGCACCCCAGGGTATCAATTAGTTCACCACTAAGTCAATAGAGCAGAATCCAAGCCCAGGCTTTTCACAGACATTGCATCTCTGCTGCATTTAGACATGTGAGATAAAATCTTTATGGCCTAAACCAAGTTGTTTAATTTCAGGCTGTTTTCTTAAGGCTAGCTGAGCTGAGCTTTACCCCTTCCCTTCCAGTATCCTCTGTTAAAATTTTATCGGTTACAAAAATACAGTCTGACATACATGTATATATTTTTTCTGTCCAGCAGGACCCACTGGTGATACATTTTTAACACAAGCAACTTTACAGATACATTTTTAACACCAGCATCTGTATAAATCAATTTGATATTCAAATGACATGTAATTCTTTACAAAATTCCAGCTAGCTATGCTGGTGTATATTACACATGCACTGCTCTACCCCCCCGGCACAGCTGGCACAACCTAACATCATCACAAAAGGCATACCCCACATAAAATGCACACTACAAAACTATATATATGAATACATCTTAATGATACTGTAATAAAAAGTATTAAAATAATACATAAAAAGGCAGATGAACAAAATAGTATAAACTTAATTGTGTATAAACCACAACTTAGTTGATCTAATTAATAAAAGAGGCTGGGTAGAAATATGATGATTAATTCCCAGAAAACGTGTTGCTTGTAACTTAAGTTGCTACCTCTATTCTTTATTTTGTAAACACACATTCATGTCACCCCCCCCCCCCACATTCATGTCACGTCCCCCATGAGGATTAGGTTTGATTTGTTCAAGGATGGCAAAATTAAACTTGTTGTAGACCTGAAAACCATTGAATGTTTAAATAAAGCATTGTTCTTGTTTTTCTTAATAAAGACCTAGTTGTGCTCATATATTCGCTTGTGAAGGCTTCACTCAGTTTTACCTACATAAAATGCAGGACATCCTGAGCATTTAGCACTGGAAAGGCAATTCCTTTTACTAAAAATCACCTGGGAATGAGTGCTATTTTCCAAAGTTAACATTTCTTCTTCAAGTATATTTGAGCACTGATGACACATATCCCACATTTAACAGTCCCACTTTTAGATCTATCCTGAGTCACATTATAATTATTCCCATCTTCAAAAAGATTTTTCATATTGCAACCTGTTTTATAAATGAAAAGTGGTTCAACATCTAATAGATTTATAATAGTGGGACTAGCTTTTAAAATGTGCCAGTTCTTTTTAACAATACTCTTAATTTCCTCAGACTGGGGGCTGTACTAGACCACTAATGTTCTTTCAAAATTGGCTCTTGGTAGGAACTGATCTTTGTGAGATAGTCCTACTCCTAATAATGGTCTGTACTTAATCCCCATTTGGATTGGACATACTGTCTAATTTCATTCACCAGAAAGGGGGGGTGCCCTCTAACCAAAAACATGCAAAAAACTTTGTCCAGTTTTGGTGTAAGATCTTCTGGGTGTGGTGTCATCTTAGCAACATAGAGACATTGTCCCTTCACTAGGCTTTTCTTTTGAGAAAGGGGGTTGCAGCTCGAAAAATACAGATATGAATTGCTAAATGTGGACTTCCTGTACACTTGAGACTTAAAACCTCACCCTGGAGAATTTAGAGATCTGTGCAATTACCAAGACATAGATTACAGCCACAGAGTGCACCCTAGCAGTGCAAAGCTATAATGTCTTCCACACATTTAGACTATCTACTGTACAGATAGGATCTAAAGGTGGAGACATGTCCATTTACATCAAACACGAACACACCTCAAAGCTGATCAAAGTGTATGACACACACGGGCATCGACAAATCCGACTTACCATAAGTAAATTCCCATACCATATCCTTGCAAGCTATAGTGTCACCCTCCTTGACCCAGGAAGCCCATACCACATGCTTGAATGAACTGGAGACAATCCCTGTTCAATCCATTACAATATTCATGGGTGACTTTAACTACCCCATTATTAACTGGGTATCTTATATGGCCTCAAACATGCAGGCCAAGAGAGTCTTAGACTTTGTTAATACAAACATCGTGCAAACAGCTAGACTGTATTACCACCAGGGTTACAAATATGCTTGATTGGTTTTCACAAACATGGGGGTAATGATGCACTCTCCATAGTATAGTGTCTGCATTGGTCAGGTAGAACCATAAAGGTGTCTGCTTTGAAATAAATATTAAGCCTGCAACCTCACCTCGGATCTTTTAAAAAATATTCCAGGGTGAACTACCTCCTAGTATGCAACAATGTAATAAAATTCCAAACCTCCAAACCCTGAGAACACAGCTGTCTATTCAGAATTGCTCACAGAAACCCTGTGCAATCGTGTAAACAACTGCTTGATACCAGAGTACTGTGATAAGATGTCAAGTGGCTTGCCAGAAAGATACTGTTGTATGGCCCTGCAAAAAAAAGAAAATTGTCTGAACTTTTTTAGTGCATATTTCATTCATATGCAGTGATGCTTGAAAACATTACCACTTATTCCTGAAGCTGAAAGCCTAAAATAGTGATCTCACTCTACAATCTTCCTTTAATAATATACACCATGGAAACATACGGACTCTTGACTGCATCAGTTCATCCTAGTGAGCTGTCACAAGGGCCATTAAGTGCCACTGCTCATAATGGGTTAACCGGTCTTGATGTGGAGTAAACATAAGGTGCGTACCTTGTAATGAAAGTAAGGTGATAGAGAAAAAAACAAGAAAGGCTACATTTAACTTGAACCTACTTTATTCCTTATGATCCAGGTGATCTTGACATTTTTAGCTATTGTGTGTGTCCCCAGGACTTTTGCATGTACACAAAACAGCCATGGGGACTTAACTCCATATCCATGAAAGTGCAACAGATTTCACTGGGAGATGGTATCCTCAGTTTGTGATCATATATTGCGATGACAGTGGCACAGGAAAATAACTTTCTTGGGTGGCGTAAGCCATGGAACTTTGTTGGCTAGGCTTATGTAGGCCCTTCGGCCGATAGCCTAATACCTACCTATAAACCTATGAACCTCCAGCTGTTGTCAGCTTATGCTAAAGCAGTGAAAGAAAGCTGCAAGAAGCTGGTAATTATTCTGTGAAGCTTCTCCTGCATGTAAATTGATAGACTGCTTTCTTATCATGAGGCACCCTCCTACTGTAAGCTAGAAAAAGGCCCTGAAGAAGGGGTTTGATTTCAAGCCACCCCCCTGCAGCAGACGCCCAGGCCCTGAAGAAGGGGCTTGATTTCAGGCCATCCCCTGCAGCAGATGCCTAGGCCCTGAAGAAGGGTCTTGATTTCAGGCCATCCCCTGCAGCAGATGGCTAGGCCCTGAAGAAGGGGCTTGATTTCAGACTATCCCCTGCAGCAGGTGCCTGTGCCTCTACATGAGTTGAGAATCGCTCCAAGGCCCCTCTTGTTGATCTGCCCATATTTCTGTACTGATGTGAACATTGCAGGACAGAGTTTAACAGCAGACATGGGGTACCGAGGACCTGAAGAAGTTAGTGAGATGAAAGTTGCATAAGTCAGATAAAGTCAGATTATGCACTTCATGGTTTAGATGGGTTAACTTCTTTTTGCTGTCTTTCAACATCTGTTTTACAATGATTCTTTATACTTCTACTTTGTAGAATGCTGTACCACTTTTATTGCTGGAAGTGAAGTAGCAGTTGTAGCATCAGACTTCCTTATAGGCACAAGGTACAGGGTTTGATTCTCACATGGGGCTGGCATGGAATGGCCCACAAAGACTGTAAGCCTAGTACTAATTTATACCAGAGGGACGTTGGCATAATGGTTAAGATATTTGCCTTACAAACACAACTGCAGGGTTTGATTCTCACATGGGTTAATTGGCTAGGCTTAAAATGTCCCACAAGAGCAGTTAGCCTAGTACTAATCTATGAACATATGAGCATTTCCCAAGTCTGCTTTAACTGAAGTTTTTAAAGTCTGTTGCAAAGTATGTAACATTTTTGTTGGGAAAGAGGGGCTTATGTCATGAAGAAGGAGTTTTTATATTGCCGGTCTCTGTGATAATGTGATATTTCCTATTTTGATTTAATCTTGCCCTTTAAACATCGGGAGGCATTGTACTACTGATTTGTTAGGAAGGATGTTGTGTAGTCAGATCTTCTGGATATCTCAAGAATGTTTCCTCATTTTGATTACTAATATTCCTTAAATCTTTATGTGGGATCCCCCTTATTTCAGCAGAACCAAACACCCCTGTCATCTCCCCGCTCACTCTGTGTGGTGTAGTCATTTGAGAACTACTCATTGTCTTTTATATCCAAAAGCATTAAGTAACAATGACTGTGGAGCAGTATGATTTTTAATGTTAAGCTGCTGTTGTGTAATTAAGTGGAACTAAAAACAGTAATACATCTATTATTAAAATCAGTAACTGAACTCTGCAGGACTGAGTCATGTAGTATGAGTCATGTAGTGAAATTTACATCCTTTGCCAAACTAAATTAATAAACATCTAAAGCAGGCACTGTCTCTACCATAATAAATGCAATCTAAATTAAGACTGCCTTTAAGGGCAGTGCCATCTGAAGAAACGGATACCTGCAGACCCTCATCTAAAGCCATATAAAATTAAATTGTATAACTAAAAAATAGCTGTCTCCTCTGATTAAGTAATCATATGCAGTATGCAAGACACAGCACAGAGTGAAATTTTTTTCTAAAGACATTGTAAGTTTAAGGTGTTACAAACAATGTGAATCACCTTTGATATAGACTGTGCACCTTTGATATAGACTAAGAATTTAAGTTCAAAGGAGTCAGGGATATTGCTCAGCTATTACACTCAGTAATAATCATGTTGATGTACCTACCACTGTTATTTATATCTTAGAATCTTAATTAGGTTAGGGAATTTGTACAGTTTGCGCCCTCACAGCTAGGCTGCACTTTAAAATGTTGTACGAGAAATCTCGGTGAGTCAGCCTAATATAGTTGGTGGTTTGATCTGGTGAGCAGGTATAGAGTCAGCCCTGTGCAGCTATCATTAAAATACCTAGACTAAAGCAGCTTTAATTTGTCTCATCCACAAGTCCTCACCAGAAACATTAATTAAATATTTTTCATTCCATCTCATACAACTAGACATGAGCTGATAGTCTGCCTGTACAGACGTCCTGTAGGCATTGGCTGAATAAGGCCCATCACAGACAATATCCAACTATCTGTTCTTGCACCTCATTGTACACCTACCCCCCCGCATCACGTTTGAGGTGGCTGAGTTGATTGTGTCACTAAATTATGACAACAACTTAGGCTTTTTTTCTTTGTTTCCCTTACCCACTGTGCCAGTGCTGAATGGAAAACCAAACTAAGTTACTATCCTAAACGTCTAGTGGCAATATTGACTTGGCATGTTACCCTTTTTACAGTCAGGTAACTTACATTATACAGCAGAAGCTGCTTTATATTCAAAAGCATGAGCACTGCCTAGAAATAACAGTCAGCATAACCATAATAAATACAGCATTACAGAAATGAATGTGGTAGCCAGTGCTGAAATAAAAAAGAAAGCAGCTACTAAAACAAGAAAATAAAGACCACCATTTTCAACAGATGGAAAAAAATTTCCAGGAATCATTAATTTAAAACCATACCTCCTTCACTTTAATACAGTGATTATAAGTTGAGTACTTAGTTACAGACAAGTTCTTCTTTTTTATTGTTAAATCTGTATTTCCCTTATCTTGTATGATTGTACTTACTTGACTTTTTCTGCAAATGGTCCAAAAAGATCATTGCACTGCCCTGGTAAACAAACACAAATAAATGTTGAATGAGAGATTCAAATAAAGATGTCCTTCCATTTCACTGTAACAGTATTCATTACGATAGGGATCTCCTGCCAAGGGCAGGCCAACGTCCAACCAGTATACCAAAGCCTTTATGTTGCTTAAGGTATGCCGTACATCACACATATGCTCCCTGTGTACAGCGTAGAGCATAAGGGTGATTGCCTGGACATGCCATACGCAGAACTTCTTTGCCACCAGTTCGAACACCATGTTTTGATCATCAGTCTGAATGCCCATTTCGTTTACTGGTTCACCAAGCTGTTTTCAGATAAGTGCCCCATTGGGGTTTTGCTCTTATCCTTTTTCCTTTTATTTTGTTGCTTGTGGGGTTCATGTCATACAGAAAGTGTAAATGCCAGTGCAGGAGACAGATTCCCCATAGATATTGTCATAAGCAGAGTTTATTTTGTCTTGGTGCTTCCCACAACCATATGTCCTGTTCTATTTGTTAGGCTTTCATCACAAAGACTCTGCATAGCCGGCTTTCCTCTTTGGCCCTATATTTAGAGAACCAACATCCTAAGCTTTTAGCAAAAGTCACTATGGAAGGAACTTCCCACTGTGAGGGTCAGTCATCTACAAAGAAGAAGGCCAAGAAATCTAGGTCTGATTTTTCCACTGTACTGCCTCTGATGGATGTTTCTCCTGAGGATAGTGAAAGCCTGGAGGATTGCCGGCTCCTTCTTTTGATTCCTCTGCCATGACAGATTTGGAGGGCAGCATGGATCTGACCTGACACACTTTCCTGCAGGCCTTGCAGATGCCTGCTTCAGATGTTCAGGGGGAAGGACTGCTGACTATTACTGAAGGTCCTAGGTGTTCCTCAGATTTTGGTTAGGGAGGAAATACCACCTACCATTGTAGAATGCTGTCCGGGCTCTGAGCCTTCTAAGTTTTACAAGACAGACTACTGATTGAAAAAGAAACAAAAAACAAGGCATGTTTCTCTTACTCCTAAGGACCCTCAGAGTGAATGGCAGAATTTCCAGAATAATGACATTTTTTAAATGGGATTGTACCCAGGTTTCTCAGGTTCAGAAAAGGTATTACAAGCTTCTGCAAATGGATTCTCCTAGACCTTTTTCTGTTCTTCTTGTTTTGGCTGCATTGTTGGATGCCTTTTTTACTGCATCTCAGGATGCTGATTCCCAGCCCCCTGCCCCCTGCCCCAAGAAACCTGATAAGTTTGTAAGGTACCACCTGATGATTGCAAATTTCTTTATAGGTGCCCATATACTGCCCATTCTGTGGTGTCTGTGGCATCTGGCAAGCCATCTCAGTTACTGCCTTCTGCAAAGTTACTTCCTTCTGATAAAGACAGCAGAACTATGCAAATACTGGGTAAGAAGGTTTATACCTCAGCTATCCTTGCTTTTAGGGCTGTCAATTATCAAACCCATATGTCAAGATATATTTAGGCTCTTCTTTCTCAGGCCTGTCAGGTAATTTCTGACCTTCCTGATTCTGAAGGGAAGACTTCTGTTCTCCCCTTGTTGGGGACTTCTTCCCAGGTGGCTCGTCATTCCATTAAGTATCGTTATGTTGCGGCAGATGTTGCTTCCAGAGCTGCTGCTTTTGGATCTGTGAGATATTCTTGGATTTGGATTCAACCTTTGCCTGTTGATATTAAGGTGAAGTTGATGGATGCGCCTCTGGATAACAAACACTTATTTGGTCCAGCTGCTGCTGATTTGTTTAAATCTCATCAGGATAAGGGCAAGACTTTACAAGAACTAAAACATGTTTTTGTATCACCTGTGCCTAAGTTTCAAAGGAATTACCCTAATAAGCCAGCCTTTGTTCATAGGCAGTCTCGTCCTCCTCCAAAGGGTAAAAAGGGTGGGAAAAGGGCTCCTCCTGCTAAAGCTACCCAAATTCCTGTGACACAGAAATCTCCTTTTTGTGACAAACCAGGTGCTAACTGACTATCCTGTTCTTTCCAGCCATGTTCCTCTTTTTCTTCATCTTTCCCTATCCCTTCTGGTTTGGTTAAAGATTACTCAGGATTTCTGGGTTCTGTCTATTATCTGCCTAGAGTACTACATGGTCTGGAAATCTCTTCCCCCTTTCATGGGCATTCCACAGCCCCCTCAGGAACAGTTGGCATTTTTTCCTGGGGTACTTCAGGATCTTTTGACTCAGGTAACTATTCAGGAAGCTGAAGCAAAAAGTGATTTGGAACTGTATAATTTTTCAGATATTATCGATGTTATACAAGGGGCTGAAAATGTTCCTTTGTTGTGTAGTCCACGCATAGTTTCCAATGTGCATGGTGATTATAAATTGTATAATTATTCAAGTAGGGAAATGGGTAGTGAATGTGAAGAATTGTTATCAAAAGGTTTTTCTTTCATTCCAGTAAGGAGGGGGAAATTAACTGAATTTTTGATAGATTTAAAAATGCTAACGAGAAAAATGAACATAAGGATGTGGTTTTCCAATAATCTAGTGCAAGATAAGCACCATTTGAGGAAAGCCGAGTAAGTTTAATCCGCCTCCCAATGGAATGCTGGCCTTTTATGAGAAGGCATGTGAATTGGATATTAGGGAATATATGAGAAAAAGTAAAAATTTAGTTGAAATGAATGGTTTTAAAAACTTAAGTAAAGATGAGGAGAAATTATTGAATGACTTAACAAATGACAGGACTCTTAGGTTTATGAAGCCCGACAAAGGGAACGGCATGGTGATAATGGATAGAAATGATTACACTGACTGCATGTTGAATATGTTGGCTGACGATACATATGAAGAAAGTAGTATGAATCAAATACATATAGCATATTCAAAGATTGACCTTATGGTTGATGACTTATTAATACGAGGGCAGATAGATGAAACCGAATATTACGTTTTAAAAAATGAGCATCCCATGGTCAGCAATATTTTTGGTGTACCCAAACTGCATAAAGGGTTGAATGATTTAAAATGTAGGTCTATAGTTGATGGGAAGAGAAGCAAGACATGTTTCATAAGTCGATTTTTGGACTTTCATTTACAAAGGGGTTTAAAGGAATTTGTTTACATAACTAAGGACTCCTGGCATTTTTTAGAAAAAATAAAATCACTTAAAATAAGTGACGACACCATCTTGTTGACCATTGATGCGTGTAATTTGTTTTCCGTCATTCCTAATGAAATTGGATTGGAATGGCTGGAAAATCAGCTAGTTAAAACTGGTGTATATGACCAGGATCGAATTAATGTATTTATTACCTTAATGGAGACAGTGTTGAAAAATAATTTCATATTTTTTGAAGGTCATTATTATAAGCAGAATACTGGGGTGGCAATGGGGGCTGCTTGTGCCCCCATTTATGCCAATTATATAATGTCCTTCTGGGAACAGGAGTATGTGTTTAATAGTGAATACAGGAAACATATACAACATTATACTCGTTTTTGGACGATATATTTGTAATTTGGGAAGGGGACGTTGAAAGTATGAAAGCTTTCATAGACTATATAAATTGTACGGTGGAATTTTTTAAATTCACCTTTGATTTTTAGTAAAAATGAATTGTCATATCTAGATGTAAAATTAAAGGTGGATCAGTCCAAAAAGCGTTTGACATCTGGAATTTACAGAAAACCCACCTTTTCAAATTCTTATTTAAATTACTAGAACTGGCACCCAAACCCACAGAAAAAAGCAATAGTAAAGGGTCAAATGGTTAGGGCAGTCAGAATGGTAAGTGAATATCAGGATTTTCTGAGTGAAATTGAATTCATTAAGAGTATGTTTGTTAAGCGTGGTTTATGTAACTCCATTAGGGAGGAGATCGTATGTAAAAGGATTAATGGGGGTTATATGGCCATATTGACAAATAATGGCAATTAAAGTTTACAAATGAATATGCAATCAGCAGTGAAAGTAGGAAATGACACAATGAACGACAAAAATAAAATGAGTGAACAGATATTTTTCATAACTACATATAATTATGATGCTGATCATATAGTTAGCATTATACAAAACAATTGGAGATTGCTGAAATTGGATTGTAATGTGTGAGATAAATTATCGAAGGCCCCAAAAAATGTGTTTAGAAAAGGAAGGTCGTTTAAACAACTATTGGAAATGGGATGTCAGTCCAATAGAGAGAGCAGTTACCCAAGCAGGGCCAAAGGTCATTTTAAGTGCGGTAGATGCAGCACATGTAAGTACATTTTAGTCATGGGGAAAAAATTACTGTGGGTGATGTACCCATCAACATATATGGGCATTTTGATTGTCATACCAAAAATGTTGTCTATATAGGGAAATGTGCCCATTGTTCAGCCTTTGATTTAGGGAAAACATGTAGGAGCATTAGGGAGAGAATTAATGAACATATACTTGATATCAGGCATAGGAGGAATACTAATGCTTTGGTCAGGCATACAGACCAGTTCACTCGGCATGATTTTAAGTTTTGTACAATACAGCATATTAAGAAGGATAACTAGGGTGCCGTCGTAGACGTGCACTTGGATATATGCGAAATGAAATGGCAATTGAGATTGGATGCAACGGTGTTCTCGGGTATCAATGACAATATCAGTATAATTCCTATATTAAAACTAAAGCACATTTTAGGATGACTGTATGTGGATGTTTAATTTATTAAGGTTTTTATACATATATTTTTAATAGTGATGTAAATTTAAAAAAAAAACATTTTAAATAGATATATAGTAACATATACATAATTAGAGTATCATTTTTTGTTAGAAAAGAAAAAAAGTTTTCTTTGGTGTGTCATATTTACATTCACTTAATAGGATGTATTTATTTAACAATACTGAATATACGAGCAAGTAACACTATTGTATGCATTTGTTAGGGTTTGCAGAGTCACCATTAATCAATTAGCTAATTGTTTGATTGTTTAATGGAATGTGTGAATTGGGATCATTTTTGTGAGAAACGTATATAAGTTGAAATGGTTTTAAATGGTGTTTGTTATGAAGAAGTCTGTTCATTAAAGACAAAACCTAGGTAAACCATTGTCAGTGTCTTTGTGCCTGGTTCATTGTGGTTCCTGATATTGGATTGTATTTCTTGTTCTTCATTTGGAGTTATATTGTCAGTTGGAGAGTGGTTGACATTCAACTATTCAGGAAGCTCCAGTTTCTCAAAGGGGGAAGGGGTTTTACTCCAGAATGTTCTTGGTCACCAGGAAAGAAGGCACTTGGAGACCCATTCTGGATCTCTCTTACCTAAACACCTTTCTGAAGGTGGCTTCCTTTTGGATGTTGTTCCTTCAGACTTTGTACCTTCTGCTGCTTCCTCAGGCTTTTCTACTGTCTCTAGACCTCAAGGATACTTGTCTTCATATCCCTATTCATCCCCTTTTCAGGAAGATTTTACATTTTTCTGTTGCTTCCTGGCAATTTCTGTTCTCTGCTTTGCCCTTTGGTTTCTCTACTGCCCCAAGGGTATTCATTAACTGCCTCACTCCTGTGATTGCTTTTTGCAGGCTAAGGGGGTTACAGGTCTTTCCCTACCTAGACGACCTACTTTTTTAGGCCTCCTCTCCAGAGATTCTACTGCAGCATCTCCACTTTACCATTTCTCTCCTGCAAAGCCTGGGGGCTCACTATAAATATCCAAAAGCCCTTTCTGACTCCTTCACAGGATCATGTATTTCTGGAGTGCAGGATCCAGACTGTTCCAATGCTGGCATCTCTGCCTCCTCCCAAGATCTTAACTCTCATTTCATTCTTTCAGTCCCTTCATCCTCTGGCCTCATTCACAGCCAGGGAGTTTCTGACACCTCTAGGATTCATGGCTTCCACCATTCCTATGGCCCCTCTAGCCAAACTGCAAATGATAAAACTTCAGTGGTTTCTAAAGTCAGTTTGGTTCAGCACTCTCATCTCTTTGACTTCTTAGTTCCTCTCCTACCATGCCTCAAGCTGGAATTTCAGTGGTGGATATGGCAGTTGACTGTCAATCCAGGGCTCCCTTTTCAACCTCTCTTCCCTCTCAGGAGCTGTTCACAGTTGCTTCAGGTGTGGGATGGGGAGCAGTCTTTGGCTGTCTAAAGGTGCAGGGTCCTTGGTCAACTCAACAAAGGAAAGACCACATCAGTGTCAAAGGGATGAGAGCTCTTCTCCTGGATGTTCAAGCATTTCAACCGCTATTCTCCCCAGGGCTTCTCAAGGTGTTTAAAGACAATAGCACATTGATATAGTATGTGAACAAACAAGGGGGGGGCATGATCTTATCTCCTATCCTGGTTGGCACTTCTAGTGTGGACATTAGCTATTCAGTATCATGTGAAACTTCACGTAGTTTATATTCCCTCAGGTCAGAACATTGTGGCAGACTCTTTGAGCAGGTCCATAGCATAATCCCATGAGTGGATATTTCACAGGGATATGTTTCAGGACATTGTCCACCAGTAGGGTATTCCTCAAGTGGGTCTTTTTGCCTCCACTCTGAACAGACAACTTCCACTTTTTGTGCCAGACTCCCAGGTTCTCTGGTCTGGAAGGTGGATGCCCTCTCTTTTTCCTAGGAGAGGATGCTTCTTTATGCCTTCCCTCCCCTTTGTATCATTCCAAAAGTGCTGTTCAAAATACAACAAGATGCTCACAAAATTATGCCGGTGACTCCCTTTTGGCCCAGACAGCATTGGTTCCCTCTTCTTCTGCATTTAGCCAAGGGCAGTCATCACAAGTTACCTCACAGGGTGGACCTACTCACACAAGACAAGGGATCCCTCATCCATCCCCACCTGTCCACTCTTCAACTGACACTCTGGATGATAGGATTTTGATTCCATACAGAGACCTTTTTTCTGATGATGTGCTTAGGGTCCTGCAGGAGGCCAGGAAGCCCACGACTAGGAAATTATACTTATCCAAATGGAAGCGGTTTTCTGTTTGGTGTCTTTCTTTTAACATGGGTCCACTTTCAGTGGATGTTTACTTGGTTCTATCTTATCTGTATGAACTGGTCAATGCTGGGTTGGCTTATTCTTCTGTTAATGCCCACTTATCGGCTATTTATGCTTGTCTGCCTTTATCACCTTCTTTAGGTTCTAGAGTTGAGGCTAAACAGTTTCTTAAAGGCATCCTTCATTTTAGGCCTCCCAGGAAGCATGCCCCTCTTCCCTGGGATCTTAATTTAGTTTTGGAAAAATTGACTCAGGCTCCTTTTGAGCCTACAGCTTCAGGTTCTTTGCAGCATTGCTCTTGGAAAACTATACTTTTGTTAGCCCTTACTTTTGCCAGATGGGTGTCTGAGCTTCAAGGCCTTATGGCTTGTCCTTCGTTTTTTGGTGTTTCATAAGGACACTATGTTCTTGTGTACTAGCCCTTCTTTTATGCCCAAGGTGGTGAATGAATTGTCCCTTAATCAGTCTATTCATTTGCCCACTTTTTCCACTCTCCGCAATCTGCCAGTGAGAAGGCACTGCACATGTTGAATCTGCATAGACAACTCAGATTTTCGGCTGCATTTCGCCTGTTTTACTGCTACTTTAAGTGATTTCTGCATTTTACACTGTTTATTGCACTTTAAGTTACTAATTGTTGCAGATTGTTTCTGTAGGCTACACACTAAAGTGCGCTAGCCGATTTACAGCATTTATAGCATTTACTGTCTGTTTTTTTCCTTGTCTCTGTAATAAAACAAAAAAATCTCTTGTTTTCCCGCCTTACTGAACTAGAGTAGTCCAGTTTCAGAGTTGCTGATCCCTGGGCTTTGTTTTTAGTTCCTGTTACTGATCCATTGCCTTATTAGGGAGGAGGGAAGTTTCTTTGCTTACCAGTGGGAGTGGGAAGCACTGAGCAGTTTCAGCCAGAAACTAGTAGTCCATTGGTCGTTTTGGGCCAATTCCTAGCTCCTTTCAGCCCCCTGCTATAAAACACGCTAAACGCGTAAAGCGATTTAGCTGGAGTTACCACTGTTGCACACAAGAGCAGCGGCGGTTAAACAAGGTTAAACTATTTGGGCCATCTAAATTCCACTCTTCCAATTTTCCCTTAGAACTACCTTCCTCGAGCTGAACTGCTGATCTAACCAGCATATCCTATAACTGAAAACTTCATCTCTACTTGATTCCCAAGTAGACTATTCTCTATCTGTAAAGCCTAGCACTTACTCCTACAGTACTTGCACCTTGATAAAGCACTCTTATTATAGATAGTACCCCACCAGCCTAAAACCCACTTCCCCCAGAGTCCTTTGAAAGTCTCTTTATCTACTACTTCTAGTATGTCGAGGGATCAGTTGCTAGTGTCCTCTCTAGCTCAACTGGTGAACCTGGGAATATTGAGGCAATGTTACAATTGCCTCATGTACACAGACAATCCTCTCCTTCTCCCACAAAACACAAATACATGCGAGAGATGCAACTATACGGCCAAACTGGAGGCTGAGCTCTCTCAACATAGGACTGGCAAGACCAGACAGGAGGAGAAGGTAACCACACACAATACATACCCAGTCACACATGGTACCATCACAACTTCAAATCATACACATACTCACACAAAGACATACTCGGAGGCTCTGATCAAAAATTTACCAAAACAGCAGAGGCCACCAAAGCAGACACCCAAACAACTACCACCTCACGACCCAACACATGCAACACATAGACCACACAGTCAGAGTGTCAAACAGTCACAGCCCTTAAGGCCAAACAAAATGCCAGACACACTTGTCATTGGTGATTCCATAGTCAGACACACTGACGTCCCGCTCACCAGACTGAGTAAAGAGAAGGTCACAGTAAGCTGCCTGTCGGGCGCTAGAATCCGCCACATAACGCAAGCACTCAGGTCTCTCAACAGCAAGTACAAGTATGACTCAGTCATTGTCCACGCTGGTGTCAACGACCTGAGACGTACCTCCTTGGACTACATGAAAAGGGACATCGAGGAGCTCTCTGATTATGTAGCCCAGGCAGGTATGACCCTGACCTTGAGCAGTATCCTACCTTCACCTAGAATGATGCCACAATACAGTGATAAGATGATCAGCTTTAATAATTGGCTTAAATTCTGGTGTCATTCAAAGGGGATCCAATGTCTGTCTGCCTGGGATGACATGCTGGACAAGCCACGCTGCTTCGCAAGGGACGGCTTGCACCTGTCACCCTGGGCTTCGGATATTGGCAAAGGCTCTTGCCACCCCATAGTGCCTTTTTTAGGCAAGGCTCAAATTCTAAACCTACCACCCTAGAACACCAAAAAGGAAAAAACTAAGGGTAATGCTGCTCAATGCCAGAAGTCTCAATCTCAAGATGCACGCACTCGAGGCCCTTCTCAATATGGAGAACATCGATGTCTGTGCTGTGACAGAAACCTGGTTCAAGGCTCCTGAGAGCACCCCAGCACTAACAGGTTTCACCTCATATCATGCGTTCCGGCCCCAAAATCCGGACAACACCAAGAAAGGAGGGGGGTGTCCATATTCATAAAGGACACCCACACCTCGAGGTTGGTGGCAACGCACGATGCATCGGAGACCATCCAGGTGCAATTAACCATAGGCAAGACTGCTCTGCAATTTGTAGCATGTTACAGGCCACCCTCTCAAACTCAGGAACCTCACATGGCCTTCCTGAAAACATTGGAGGATAAATGTATCTCCAAACACCATCATACTAGGTGACTTCAACTACCCTAATATAGACTGGGAACACTACTCAAGCCCGAACACTCTAACCCAAAGATTCCTGGAGTTCATAAACTCAAATGCCATGGAACAACTAGTCACCATCCCCACAAGAGGAGAAAACATACTTGATCTCATCATCACGAACATGGGATCAAAATGTTCAACACCGGAAGTATACCCCTCACTGGTGAGATCAGATCATAAACTAATCTCGCTGGAGGTCCTCATCCCGCCCCACCTGAAACAAAAAGACCACAGTGAAAAACTTCTCAAAAGCCGATTTCACACTTCTAAAAACTAGTGTGGTCTCCTTTAAGGCCCCTGAGCCAGTGGTAAACATTACTCAAACCGCTGAATCACTTACAAATGCCTTCTACCAGCACCTACAGGACTGCATGGATCAGGCAATCCCAAACAAAACTAAGACTCTGTGTACCAAAGGCAAGCGTCCAGTCTGATGGACCCCAGCCATAAACAAGCTCTACAACAAAAGGAGGAAGCTACTACAAGATAGAGCAAAATCCTTGAAAGGTAAGACACCTTTGATCATTATAAGTAAAAAACTAAGAGCTCTCATAAAATCATCCAAGGCAAATTATGAGAGAAAAATCGCCAAGGACTCTAAAGAGAATCATAAGGCCTTCTTTAGCTATGTTAGAAACCTAGGAGGAAACTCCCAGATATGCTCAGAATTAGTTCAAAATGATGTGAAAATTACTGAACCTACACACATTGCCAACATACTGGCTGACAGGTTCAGTGCAAACTCCCCAAAAGGAGAGATATCTATTCCAGAGGATTGTAGCCCCCCAAACATCTCCAACGCCCAGGTGAGAACTTCCCTCACTAAGGCAAAAAACACAGCATCCATGGGACCGGATGGTGTCCCCGGCTGTGTGCTTCACGAACTCAACGAGGAATTAAACCCACAGTTAGGACAGCTGTTTAATCTTAGCCTCACCTCAGGATACGTACCCAAGGAGTGGCGCACGGCGACTGTGGTCCCACTTCATAAGGGTGGTGCCTCCACAGACCCTGGAAATTACTGCCCCATTAGCTTGACAAGCCTTATCTGCAAAACCATGGAGAGGATCATAATGGAACTCATAAATAAAGACATAGGGAACTTGCAGACTTTGGATCCAACCCAGTTTGGCTTTGTCAAAGGCAGATCCTGCCTCTTAAACTTGGTTGACTTTTTCGAGACATTCACCAAGGCCATTGATGAGGGAAAGGCAGTCCATACAGCCTACCTCGACCTGGCAAAGGCCTTCGACACAATACCCCACTCAGGTATCATCGAAAAATTCATCAGCTTGAATGTAAACCCATACATCACAAGATGGGTTGCAAACTGGCTAAGTGACAGAACCCACAGGGTCAGAGTTGCTGGAGCCATGTCAGACTCAAAGCCTGTCACAAGTGGTGTCCCACAGGGCTCAGTCCTGGGTCCACTCTTGTTCGGCATCTACTTTTCTGAAGTACAAGCAAACACAGGAGGGTTATGGCTGACAAAGTTTGCAGATGACTGCAAACTGGGCGCCATAGTCGAAAACACATCTGACACAGATATCCTCCAGAAGGGCCTCACAGAAACGGATAACTGGTGCCAGAGGCATGGCCTGAAGTTAAACGCCAAAAAATGCATAGTCATACCCTTCAGGAAAAACAAGGTTACCCCTAGCTACCATATAGGTGGCAATCCACTGAGCACAGAAAAAGTCATCAGGGATCTGGGGACCCATGTTGACAGTAGCCTTTCGTTTGACACTCATGTTGCTAAAGTAGTTAGGAAAACCTTCTATATCGCCCACCTGATCATGAAGGGATTCACATCTAGATCAAGGGAGGTCATCGTCCCCCTGTACTCATCACTCATTAGACCTATGATTGAGTACAATGCCCCGTTCGGAATGTATCTGACAAGACACCTGCTGCAGCTTGAAAGGCCCCAAAAGTTCCTCACCAAAAGGATAAAGGGTCTCAAAAATATGTCTTATGCTGCCCGACTGAAAGAACTCCAGCTCTATTCAGTCTCATACCGCTTGCTCAGAGGTGACCTGTGCCTGACATATAAGGCCATGTCAAACCCAGATTTGATGAATATGCTTCACCTCAAAAAATCTAGATCCCTCAGAACCACAAGGGCGGGAGACTTAAACCTTGACACGGTTATAAATAGAACATGCTGGAGGGACAGATTCATCACCCAGAGACTCCCTATGCTGTGGAACAAAATCCCGGTACATGTGAGGCAGAGCACCTCTCTGGCCTTGTTCAAGAGGAATCTTGACCAATGGATGGGAGATTGCAGATATACCCCAGGGATTACTTCAGTGTCACTGCTTGACAGAGGCACAGCAAAATGATAGGCATAGTTTTTATTCAAACTAAAGGGGTGGCGAAAGCCACATAACTATGGGCTAGGCTTATAAATGCCCTTGGGCAGATAGCCTAGTATGAACCTATGAACCTATGAACCTATAAGACTAAGACTACTACAAAATCTGATCAGCTCTTTGTTTCCTTTCATCCTAGGTCTTTAGGATTAGCATTTCTAAGCAAACAATTTTTTCTTGGATTTCTAAAGTGATTTGTTTTTTGTTATGCCTTCCATGGCAAGAGCCTTTCTTCTTCTGTTAAGGATCATTCTACTAGGGCTGTGGCTTCTTCTGGTGCTTTTTTCAAGGGTTTCAATACCAACTCCATTCTTGAGGCGACTACCTGGACTTCTGTGCATATGTTTACCAAGCACTATAAGTTGGATGTGATATCCAGAGCTAGAGCTGGATTTGCTAAGGCCATTCTTCATGGGCTCCTAGAGAGCTTTGCTGGTCCTTCCTCCTCCCTCCCTTCTTCCTGAGGCTTGGCAGACTCCCTATTGTAAGGAATACTGCAGCAGTGAAATGGAAGATCATAGTGCAGTTGTGTGAGAACTTACTTTAATGGTAGATGTCCTTCTCTTCACTGGTGCAGTATTCACTCTCTCCCTCCACCCCGTTTCTTTTCTCTTCTGGGTGTACTTGTTACCTCTCTACTCCTTGGACTGGCATTCCTACTGGGGTCTCAGTTTTGAGGATGGTATGTCTGGACATCACCTTTATGCCCTATGCTATACATGGGGAGCATATGTGTATGGCGTACCTCAAGCAGCCTAAAGGCTTTGGTATTCTGGCCGGACATTAGGATGCCCTTGGCAGGTATCCCTATTGTAAGGAATACTGCAACAGTGAAGAGAAGGACATCTACCATTATGGTAAGTTCTTACACAACTGTACTTTCTATAATGCATTAGAAAAAAATAAGACTTTTATAAGTAATGCTATTGAATATTAGCAATCACCATATCTGCCCTTCTTTCTAAACCAACCAGCTGTAGGAAAACTTACCTTTGCTCAGAGCCACACATATTTTATTGATAACAGAATAGTGATTTTTAGGCCTTGCTGAATAGCTTATTAACTACATTTCAATACATCTTTCGTTTTTGCCCATAACTGTTGAAAAGTTATGTAAAATAAAAGATTAAAAGTCACTGACAGTCTAACAACTGGCTTCTAGCTTTAGTCTTTGTTTGTTTACTATTCTTCCCTGTATATTGTGTGAGCCACAATTAGATGTAGATATGACAAGAAAATAGAACATTAGTATTACGCTGTATTGGAAATTTAATGTTACCTGCACAGGTAAATGAACACTAGTATCACTTATTAAATGTCTCTGTTTAAACTGTGTTTAAAATCCTTTATGCCACCAAGTGTGTTCTTTTTTAAATATTTATTGGGAGAGCCATTCCTCACCTATACCTCCCATGCTAGATTTTATAGTCTCCTTGTCCAAAAATCTGTTAAAAGGTTTTTAACCTCACTAAATGTTATTAATCGAGGCACAACCCTTCTCATGGTGTAAAGGCCCTCACAGCTGCCATCAGTCTGTGAGAAGTAACTTTTCCTCCTAAAGCTCTGCCCTGCTGTCAGTGCATTGGCACTGTGAGACAGCAGACAGATCACTGCGCTTTATCCTTTTAAATGCACCTGCACTTGCTGTGACCTTGAATTTGTAAAGGTGTCAGTTACTGAACACCTGTAGACCTAAGATGTTACTTCACTGCTGTACCATAGTAACTTGGTACCCACCACTCCAAGTGAGGAGAGCAGGCCACAGGTGGCTTCATCTGTTTTCCCTTCTCTGTGCCAGCTCTACAGGTGCATCCTGGTTTGTTACTGAATTCAGACTGCTGGGGTGTGACTGCCACCTCACCTGTACACTACGAGCTGGCATTAGCTTGACTGTTCTTGTCTCACATGTTAGGAAATGTTTGTGGTCTAGGCCCAGACCTTTGGTTGAATACATCCACCAGTATTGTTAATGTATGTTAATGCTTCCAGATCTTTATTTGGTTTCTGCTGCAGATGGTCAGTATTTTTACGCCTGAAAATGATAATATGTATCAGATTTGTGTATTCCTACATCCATGTCGATTTGTATCAAGATTTCAAGGAAATCTGTAGAAGGTTGATATATTATTCCTAGAGGCTGGAACTTCTTGATAGTAAAATAAGGTAATGAGTGATGGGTGAAATGTTAGAATAAGTTATACATTGCTTACCTGTAAATATTATTATTCAGAAAGGTATGTTAAATTATGCTAACAGGTGTTCTGCTATTACAGTATGTCATGCTATTGTTCTTTATACACAGTAATTGTTCAAAGCATGCAAGGTATATAACTCGTTGGATTTATACATGGTCTGAAAATTGCTTACTGTTGAACTAGAATATGAAAATAGGCTGTTTGAGTAGATGGGGGGATGAAATGGAGGTGGTCTTTATTGGATAAACTGTTGTTATAGAGCAAAATTTTCAACAAAAGATTGCCTCTGATTAAGAGAAATGAGTATGGGTTTCTAATGGGCGGCCACTGTGGTGCAACGGTTAGCATTGCAACCTCACAGCAAGAGATTCTCTGGTACGATCCTCGGCTGGGGTGCCTTCTGTGCAGAGTCTGCATGTCCTCCCTGTGGTCGCGTGGGTTTCCTCCGGGTGCTCCAGTTTCCTCCCTCATCCCAAAGACATGCTGTAGGTGGATTGGACACTCTAAATTGGCCCTAGGTGTGAGTGTGTGCATGTGTGTGCCTTCTGTGGAAGGTTGGGCACCGGGCTGGCAACTCAACACTGTAAAACTCCACTGCCAGTCATGAGTGGACAGGTGATCTGCTGTGGTGACCCCTAACCGGGAAAAAGCCGAAAGAAGAAGTATGGGTTTCTAATGTTTACTCTATTTAATATTTTTATATATTGTTTAACTTTATCATGGAGGGCTGTTAGAATGAAATCCTGCATCAAGGGTTTCTGAGAGGTATGTTTTAGAAGTTTAGTGCTCTTACTCACAATGTAAGTTCATAAGTTGAAATACATCATTTTAGGCCAATCAGCAGCAAGAAATGCTGATTCCTCCAAATATGGCATGAAGACCTTCCTAAAAGTCCATGTATCTAAATTTTTCTTAAAAGTTCCAAATCTCTTAGATTCTTTAACATTAAATAACGTATCATCCCATAGTTTTGTAATTCTAGCTAAATGAGATCTCATAGCAGAATTGCCCATTTTCATAATAAATTGCATATTGTTATGCTTATACATTTTAACACAGGTATTGATCTCTAAACTGAACATGATTCGCAGAACTGGATCATAAAAAAAATGTATGCTAAGATTAATTTAGCCCAAATATACCTGTAACAGACACTAAATAATTTTAACGTCTCTTTCCTCTGAACTCTCTCCAGCCGTCTCAGCTGTCCTCTTGTATAGGCACAGAAGGAATTATTATATTCCAGGAGAGGTCTGATATAAGTTTTGAATACTAGTGTTAACATCCTTTGTTGATAGTTTTCTTAACAAATAGCCCATATGCTTAGTATGGCTACTATGACTTCAGAATGAGATGTAAAAGAAAAAATTGAAGTAATCCGCATTCCTAAATCTTTATATTTCTCAACTTCCTCCAGTTGAGAAGCCATCAAGTAAACCAGTTTAATAATTTTATTTGAAAAATACATAACTTCGCACTTGTCTGTCTATACTAAACGATAATCCTCTGTCCTTTGCCCAGTCAGATAGATAAGACACCAGTGAAAGGACCACCACGATTATGCAGCAAAAGAATCTTCTTTATTAAATACAAAAAGAGATGAGCGCTTTCACGTACGGACTGTACGCTTCTTCAGATCTATTTGATTAAAACTACACAATTCCTTATATAGTACAGAGTAAATGGCAAATTGCATCAAATATTCAATTGGTATTGTAATTACAAAATTAAGTGCAAAAAGCTGTTGCTAAAGTGTCAGTGCTATTGCTTAAAGAAAAGCTAACTCACTCTATATACAAACAGAAAAACAGTTTTCAAGAACAACTCAAAACATCAGAAAAAACAGACATGTAAGAAACATAAAAAATAAAAAATATATATGTATGTATGCTTCTATTTATCAGTATCACATAAACAATTTTAATTTCTAAAAACTCCATAAAGAGTTTTATAAGAAATGGAACATTATATCCTTAGGCTTGGAAGCAGTGTATATTCTTGTGTTTTTATATATTGTGTATATAAGCCTGGTTTGTTCCCTTATATATTACTATTTAAAACAGGGCTATTAGTGCCATAAATACCTATAATTATGTATGATCCTAATGTCTAAAGCTAAGATAGTATAACTTAGACATAGTTAACATGTGGATAGATGAATAAATAGAAAAATGAATAAAAGGAAGGGTATTAAGTCAGCACAAAGCTTCTGTCTATCTTCCAAAAAACCTGAAGCTAGGGAGCAAAGTCAACTGCACTATTAGACTAGGTTAAAGGCTATCAGATATAAATATATCTGATTATTTATCTCAAGTTAGTACTATAATCAATTGAAATGTATAAAGTGTATATAAAAATATATATATATATATATATATATATCCATAGTTAGACTAAAATTATGTCTATCTAAAACATGCAACAAAACTGTATTAAGTAATAAATATTAAATAAATAAATAATCTATAGAAAATCTATTTACATTATGTATTAAAAACTTTAAGTTAAAAAATGTCATTAATATAAAGAGACATGTGAACATGAAAATGTGTATATACATATAATAGTGTTTGTATATTCATTTGTAAATGTATCTATTTACTAGTGTAATAAATACATAATTAGTAAAAGTAACACATATCATATATATAATATAGTATAGTCATAAAACCATTAATTAACTTTATTAAAAAATCTTAACATATAAATATATAGAAATGTATAAAAATAAGTGTATAAAAATATATATAAACTATGAAATATAAAATAGATCCATTCAATAAATGTTAAATATCATAATCTCTAAGTATGTTAAGAACCTAAGTAGTAAACATCAGAGTGACAAAAGTATAAGTGTATATATTAGTATATCCCTAGAATGGGAATCTGATTTGTGTTGCGTAATACATATATATTCTTATATAATAGTAATTACAATATGAAATACATATAAAATATATGTTCATAGTAGTTAGAAGTTATGAGTAATATAAGATAAAAATAAAAATAACGTAGACTTAGTGATATAAGTAAATCAATTGTTGAGATATATATATTTATTTTACTTTATTTTAAGCTCCTTTTTTTAAGTATCGATCTGACACTAATGTACTGATTCAGTCCTGGGCTGTAATGGGCTTTAAACCTAAAAATCCATTGCAATTCTGTACTCTCCAATTCATTAAAAGTGTCTCCTTTCCTGTTATTCATATGTACAAGTTGTAGTATTCTGAATCTGAAACTATGATTAGGATTATTAAGAATATGTTTACAGAGCATTTTCTGATCTTTCTTCTTAATGTCATATATGTGATTGTATATGCGTTCCTTTAAAGATCTAGTTGTCATTCCTATGTAGAGCATCACAACCCTGACAGTTAGCCAAATAAACCAAGTTTGAACTAGTACAAGTTGATTTAAAATTAGGTTTAAATTTAATGTCTAGCTTAGGATGTGTAAAATCTATTTCTTTAGAGATATAACCACACATATTGCATGTTTTACATGGATGAGTTCCTAGTACATTCTGTTTGGTAAGTTCTTCTCTTCCATCAGATAGTTTCATAACATAAATGCTACTGTATTGTTCATTATGTTTTTCAATACAAAGTAGTCTTTTGAGGCTCTTACTATTAGTATAAAGGAACCTTGGTCTTACTCCTATCTGACTCTTAATGTCATCATTTGTGAGCAATATCTGCCAATTTTTACGTATAATCTCAACTATATGTCTGTTATCACTAGTGTATCTGGTTTGAAAGGGTATGGCATTTTTATTTTTATTTTTATACCACTTATATCCTTCTTGTGTCTGATTCTGATAATTCTCTTGTGTGAGGGGGGTTAGAGGTACCTCTAAAGACTGTTGAACTTGTTGAATCAATTCTCTACTGTAGTTTCTCTCTATAAACATGTCTTCTAATTTCAATATCTGTTCCATTCTATCTCCATGATCCTTGCATAATTTGTTGACCCTAATGTGCTGGCCCTTGATAATGTTACGAAATATGTGTCTGGGGTGCATGCTGCTGTATTCCAGTAGCGTATTTTTCCAACAAGGTTTCCTATATATGGTATGACTCAAAATACCTTTGTCATCTTTGGTAATGGTTACATCCAGAAAGTTAATCATGGTTGTGGAATATTCAACAGTAAATTTAAAGAAAGAGGTGGTAGCTTCTAGATATTCCACTAAATCAAGAAATTCCTGTAGCGTGCCATTCCAGAGAATTATTATGTCATCCACAAATCGTTTATATAGTAACATCTTTTCAAAATTAACATTATTGAACAAATGCATGCATTCCCAGTAATATACAACAAGATTCATAGGTATTTGCACAGGAGTGCCCATGGCCACTCCCATTGCTGTAGGAACAAAGTATTGTCATACATGAAGACATTATTGTTTAAAACAAGGTCTAAAATAGCATTCAGGAGAATCTGTTCATTGTTATTGAACCTGACTGTATTATGAATAATATAACTAATAGCTTCAGAACCATAGCCATTTGGAATAGAGGTAAATAGATTCTTCATGTCCATAGTTATTAGAAGACTACTGGTGGGAATACCTTCTTTAAAGTCTGTCAGTGCTTCTAGTAACTGGTGTGTATCCCTTAAAATTGAAGTTATGTCATTAACAATGGGCCTTAACTTCTTCTCTATATATACAGACATAGTTTCAGTAACCCACCCTTCTCCCACTACAATCGGACGTAGAGGTGGTGGTGTTATGCCTTTATGTATTTTTGGCAGTCCTTTTATGTATGGGGTCTTGGGTTGCTCTATTAAGAAATATTGATATAGCTCCTGATCTATCTGTCTGCACATTAGAAAATCATAAAGCTCCTGGTGTACTGAAAAAATAACTTTTGTCAGGTCACTAGTGTTGATTTCTTTATAAGTGTCAGTATCTCTAAGCATGGTTTTCATTAGAGTGTTATACTGTGTGTTGTCTAGTATCACTATGCCACCCCTTTGTCAGCAGGTTTTATTACTATATTTCTATCTTGTTGAAGGGCATATAGAGATTCCCATTCAGAATGGGACATATTGGTGTATAGATGTTTCATTTTGTTGTTAAAATGTCTGTAAAAGTCCGTTTCACAAGCCTTAATAAAACATTCAGTCACTGGTGTCTGTGAAGGAGTAAAAGTACTCTTTCTTTTAAAACTATTAGTTCCTATGTCTAAATCAGTAGAATGAGCTCTATTACTAAACATACATTTCAGATTGATTTTACGAATAAAAAGCCGCAGGTCTGTTAATATTTCACTAATGTTACTAACCTGGGCTGGTATAAAAGATAGGCCTCTATTCAATAATAAATAGTCAGTCTCAGATAAAGTCCGTTGTGAAAGATTGAAAACTAGGTTCTCAGTTCTCTTCTCCGGTTTTTGTTGCCGAATGTCGTTTCTTCTCCGGAATATTTCCTTTTGGTACGGCCTCTGCTCCTCGACCTGCTCTGCAGATTCTTCCGAAACTTCAGTGGTAGGGGTAAAAAACCTTCTAAATTTCCCTGTTTAACTTTAGGTTTAGCGCCTTGTGCACTCGCGTTCTGTTGAGCAAATGCTTGCTGATTGCAAGGGGGAGTGTCTCTCACTTCATGGTTCAACGTATTCTGTGATGCGGATAACGTAGGGATTTCAATTGTGGCAACAGGATTCCTTAAGGTGGAATTTGTGTTCGTTAGGGCTGAAACATAACTCTGGTTAGGAGGATGTTCTTGAACTTGGCCAGAGTTAATAGGAAACACATTTTCAGCAGTATTGACTTCTCTATATCTCGGCCAGGCAAAAACATTATTGTTGGCAAAATCTGTATGATCTCTATACAATTTACGTGTCTTTATTTGTTGTAGTTTATCGCCATATGATGAAAGCTGGTTATACATATTGTCTAGTCTCTGCTGGAACTGTTCCTCCTTAAAGTTGGCAATAATATCTTTAGTTAAAGTTTCAGCCTGTATGTTAAGCTCTTTTTCGATCGGTAAAAAATGTTCTATTAGTAGCCTTATGTAGTTGAACCCTAGATCCAAATTCAGCTGTTGCCATTTACGTAACAGCTCGGGGTGAGTTTCACCATAGGAGGGCATAAC
This sequence comes from Protopterus annectens, assembly GCF_019279795.1. Lineage (NCBI taxonomy): Eukaryota > Metazoa > Chordata > Ceratodontiformes > Protopteridae > Protopterus > Protopterus annectens. The sequence continues at coordinate 102,933,419 of NC_056750.1, read as the reverse complement.
AAGAACCCTCATTCCCCTAGGAATTATTTTGAAATGCAGACACGCTTCCAAATGGCGTCTCTGCCATATCAGTCTGTAAAGTTTATACAATGTATTTTCTAAGTCTCTTAAGGCAACATTGAAGTCTCTTAGCTTATCGATATTCCCCTTCTCAGTATTTGATACAGTTGGGGTAAATTCCATGTTGATATTTAACAGAGGATTATCCTTACATTCTAGCAAATTGTTCCATTTTCTTACCCCACTTTGTTTGTTAGGTGCATAGTCCAGTTCAATTGCAATAGCATCCATCGTGTGCAGGCAGCCAAGGTCTGATATAAGTTTTGAATACTAGTGTTAACATCCTTTGTTGATAGTTTTCTTAACAAATAGCCCATATGCTTAGTATGGCTACTATGACCTCAGAATGAGATGTAAAAGAAAAATTTGAAGTAATCCGCATTCCTAAATCTTTATATTTCTCAACTTCCTCCAGTTGAGAAGCCATCAAGTAAACCAGTTTAATAATTTTATTTGAAAAATACATAACTTCGCACTTGTCTGTCTATACTAAACGATAATCCTCTGTCCTTTGCCCAGTCACCAACAAAGTTTAGATAATCATTTAGCCCTTCTATGTTAGAAGCCTTTTGTGGTGTAAATCCAGTTTTACAATATTCAGTGTACTTTGATACACAGTATTTTTTTGTTCTTAGGAAATGTTGATAACACCAGGTTGAACAAGGCAGGGCCTAACACAGATCCTTGCAGAACACCAGCCTTTACATCTAGATAATTAGAGTGAGCAATTTGAATCTTAATGCTCTGTTTTCTACCTAGCAACCAATTTCCAATACATCTTGTAATGTAGCTGTTTATTTTGCAATCATGTAAACACTTCATAATAGCCACATGTGGTAGGCTATCAAAAGCCTTGGATTAGTCCAGAATTATTGCACCAGGAGACAAACCCAGCTCAAGAGCTGGCTTCTGTTATATAGCCATAAAATTAACTAAATTGCTCAGTGTAGATTTCCCTTTAGTGAAATCATGCTGAGGAATAGCTACTATGTCTATGATATTCTCAGAATTCATCATAAGGTGCAATCAAAAAACTCTCAAAAAAACTTTTCAGTTAGTGAAGTTAAACTAACCAGCCTGTAGTTTTGCAATTTGTGTCTCTTTCCTTTCTTATAAATAGGAGATACACATGATAGTTTCCATGATTCAGGTACCTTATCCATTTCCAATAGTTTATTAAACATTAAAGTTAATCTAGATGTAAATATATTCTTCATAATATATAACAGATTGGCTGGAATCAGGTCTGGGGCCATGGATGCCATATCTTTTACCTTTGAAAGGGTAGCTAATATGACTGATTCAGATATATTTGGACAAGAACCTGACACTAAATTGCATTGCCAATCACCCATAGTAGTCAAGTTAATGTTAGTGTAAAAAAGATTAAATTCATTAGTTATCCTACTAATACCTCAAGTGGCTTCATTATCAATTAATAATGTAAATGCTGAACTGACTCTCTTGGATGAGTTATTTATATATTTATAAAATTCTTTCTTGTTCTTGCAATTGCGGATCAACTTACATTCTTAACAAGCCTTAATTTTATTTTTTAAAATCTTACTATTCTAGTTAACTATCTTCCAGTTGATGTTAGTAGGACATTTCCTAAGAAGTTTATAACTTCTCTTTTTTTTTCTTAAATTGTTTTTATTAAGGACTTATTCTACCAATAAACAAACAATGAGATTATTATTCTCTCGCTTCTCAGTGAGGAATAAACACAAGCCTGCAGTTGTTATTCAGTAATTTGATATCCGTAGCAACTGTCTAAACTCTGTACCTGGGTTTCCAGTCGGTCTTCATTAATTGTAAAGGTAAATTTTGTAAGTAAGGCACCTTTGCCTCATTCATATTTCAGTGATTGTAATATGGAATGGGTTGCTGTGTTTTATACAAAAGATGTAGAATTGTCGTCAGATATACCCAGCAGAGAAAGTAATAGGATCCAGTGTGCTTAGTGTGCTATTTCCTCTAGTATTAGACTTAACTAGATGAATCATCCCATGAAAATACAAAATATTAATAAATTTCTTGTCAAGATATGCGGTGCACTTAGTATATTCCAATCAATTATGGGGTAGATAAAATCTCCAATAAGTAATATTTCACCCTTTTTAGCCAATTGTCCAGATTCTTTAGATATTGCCAATGGGAAATAATGTCCATACTTGGGGAGCACTATGCACGAATTATATAAAAGTTTGTAGAAGTACCATTTAGAATTCAAACAATTAAAGTTTCATATGCCTGCTCAGACTTGATGAGACAAGATGTCATAGATTTATATACCCAGAATACAACACTGTCTCCCCTAAGATTTTCACGTATACATTCATACTTATCAAAGCCCCTTAACAAATAACATGAAGAATTTCAGGACTCGGTGACAGCATTGATTTTATAGTGATACTTAGCAATTAATACAGACAGCTCTTCAAATTTATTAAACAAACAAAACCACAAAGCAGAAGAACATAAAAATCCAAAACAAGACAAGTGAAAAACAAAGCAGTACTGCAATAAGATCCACACAGAAAGTTTAATATAAATGACTCTAGCGCCTCGGCTACTCAGCCTTCTTGAAGTTGATAAAACACAAATTCATACAATCTTAAATAATAAAAATAATTAAAATCAGTCAATTATTCAATTAAAATTACATAATTAAACAATTCCAAAAGTGTTTTCCAACTACACTCTCTGTTTACTCCACCAGGTGTTAGAGTGTTATACTTTAAAATAAAATAGTTTCTTTAAATAACAATTTATTTTTAAGAACAAAGGCATTTTCAGCTACAATATGTTCAAAAATACAGCATTTTAAATCAGAATAAATCCCCCCATGAACAGAATTAAAATGTAATACTACAGGATTTTCACATTTATTATTTTTAATATCTCCTCTATGTTTCTGTAGTTTTAGTCTAAAAGATCTTTTAGTTTCACCTATATAGAATAGGCCACAGGAACACCTTAGGGCATAAACTACTCGAATTGTATTACACATGTAATAAGATGTAGGCTTATTCAGAATACCATTGATATCACTAAAAAGTTTACCAGAAAAGGACAAATTGAACAATTTCCACAATCCTGGGTACCAAGTGAAGATATATTCTTAACACAATTTACTCTTGCTCTTCAAATTTATTACCCAGACTTCTAGTATAACAAAGGAAACAGTTAACAGGTTCCCTAGATTTTTCACAAATTGCCTTGAATTTCACACCATAAAACTTGATCCATACTTATTTTGATGAGTGTTATCCCATGAAAACAGCATCTGAACAAACAACTTTCTTCTCAGTATTAAATTAAGTGAAGGTTGTATGCCACAGACAATTCCCTTAGCCAGTTATTAAACGTGTGAGTTTTTGTACACATTTAGTCATTCAAAGAGGGTGAAGGAATGATATCACTCAACATACACTGTACTCTGTTTGTTTCCAAATCCTCTGTTACATCAAATAAGTATTATTTCATTTAGTTTAGTGGTGTACACTTTAAATCATTAAATCTAACATGCAGTACATACATGTCGTACTTTGGCTTGAGTAGGCTTAATTTTACTATCATGTTGAATGTATCAGATAGTCTTAACCCAGGTAAAAGAGAAATAGTATGAGAAGCCTTATCCAGTTTGGAAAACTCCTTTACTACAGGCCTTAAAAAGAATCAGCCAAGAATGAACTTCCCTTCATTTACATTTGTTGTTCCAATATTGTCCTTGCCAGTAATAACTAAAGGAGGTTTACCTATATAATCTGTTTTAGTATGCTTTTTTTTATTTGAAATTCTTTTAGTTACATTCTTATCACATAAAAGGGTTCTTCACAGTCCAATTTTTCTCTAAAACAGGGTCTGTACAAGCTCGATCCTGGTCTACTACCCCCAGACTTTAATAACTGAGTGAGTCTCATTTATTATAGGGACTTTTGGATATAAGCAAGCATGGGATTATTTAGATATTAATGAGTCTCCTCCCTCCAGATTGCTACCTGTTTTATTAATATAATTGTCAGCCTTATTATCTAATCTTAAAGATATACTATTTCCACTTTTTTTGTGGTTAGCCCCAAAGAACCCATCCACAGATTCATTCCTTACTACTATATCATGACCAATGGTGTTTTGTGACTTGAGGTACTTAACTTAGAATCCTTTTTCCTTTTCCTCCCTTTGGTCTGTTCAGTGGGGAGTTGTGATTCTAGTTCTTATCCTGGCACTTCTCTATTATTTCTTTCTGTACAATTCTTAGATGTCTCGGTGATAGTTCCTTCTATGGAACTCTGTCTTCCCTCGTTCCAGTCCTTGATGTATTCAAAAATTGTTGTAAATGCTTTTACATAATGACAACTATATTCCAATGAATCAATGTCCACTTTGCTTTGGAAAATCTTTGAGAGCTTAGTCAGTTCAATACAGTTAGTACAATAGTTGTGTAAACTGTCTCTAAAATACAGTCTACAGTGTTTACATTTTCTAATGTACTTAGGTTTCAATAAATCTTCTAACTCATATAGATTTAAAGATTCCATTATTGATTGCTTACTCCTAAGAAACCTAAATTAGCACCCTCCTCTTACATCAATTGAGAAAAAAAAAACAGTACACAAGATAGCCAACAACCAGGTAGTGCTTCTAGCCCTTAAAAGGACTCACGGAGAACTAAGAATCCCTTAGTTGTAAAGTAAAAAACAGAAAGCACACAGCTCTACCAAACACTCACTCCTGCTTGTTTGCTTTCCCTTATAAATGGAAGTGTCTCCTCCTACATACAACACCCTCCCTTACTACAATTACAGCAAGAAAAAGTACACAAGTCAGACAGCAGTCCACTATTCTCCTAGCCCTGTGAGTACAGGAGTAGGTGTTTTTTTCTTTTCTTATCCCCTCCTCTGTAAAATGCATCTCATGGCAATGAGTTTATTATTCTTTTGGTTTTAGTATTATATTTGTTTTATTTCTATAATGACCATCTCTTTAAGTACCTGCTGCTGACAAACAGTCTTATTTTTAACTAGCTCTCTGTTTTGACATTGCAAGGGGAAACCTATGATTCTTTTCAGATTCAGTTTCTTTTATTTTCTTAGAGAGTTTACTGCACTGTATCTCTCTCTCTCTTTGCCTACACACAGACATCCTTCAGTGCCTTAAGATCTGGAATATTTTAACAGTTTGGACTCCTTCTCTGCAGTTTCTGCACTGACATATTTCACTAACTTAACAACAAGGGAAGGGTTTTATGGCAAGTCTCAGTAACAATCTTCTGATAATGCACACATTTTTTCTGCCCTTTCCAGCAGAAGCCATATTTTAGTTCCTTTTGTAGTTTCTGTGCATGCCCTTTTCTATTTATCAGGACTGCATATTTTTAATGGTGTGTCAGGCTTCTATTGCCCTCACCCTATTTTTATTAGGAGTATATGCAGGACTATGTATTCTTATCACTGTATTCACTGTTGCCCACACCTCCCATTTTTACTGAAGGTAAATTCAGTCCACAGAGTAGCTGACTGTGCTTGAACCACATTAATTTCCACAGTGCCTTGAAATGGAAGAAGACAAGACCAGCTATGACAACATATGCTAAATTAGGTAACAAAGCTACAGGATGCAATACTTTAACTCAGTTTGATTTGTCCATGTGTTAAACAATACACTTTCCTTTCTCCCTGGGCACATATTATTTCTTCCTTCTTCTTGACATTTTATGTCTATTAACATATGGTTCTTAATAGGTGTAATCATGCTCCCTGTCACTAGCAGCCAATTGCATGGAGACAACATGCTGATCCTGTTATTCTTGCAGTTACTTTACCACATTTTAATGTCCCATTTTCATTATCAGAATGTTGGTTAAAAGTAATATTTTTATATGCCCACCATTTAAATTCTCATTACTAGCATGTAGATTAGAATCACAATTTTGCTAGGAATATTTTTCCTATTAATAGTTAGACACTATAACCTCTTTTCCTACATGTAAAACATAGTGTTTCAGTTGCTGACAGTTTTTGTGAGTCTATAGACATTGTGCATTCTTAGCTACAGGTATAGGTTGGTCAATTTCATACAATGCTTCATTAGTTTGCAACCTTTCAATTAGCACAACCAATTTATCAAAACTTTTGAAAAGCCCATTTATGCAAATTACTTTGCAGTCCCATTTTGAATGTATTAACTTCTAAAAGGTGTAGTTTTGGTTTTGCTGTTTACTACTGGTTCTAGCTTAAGACTGAAATATTGCTTAGGTCAGACATTTGTGCTTTAACTCCATTATGGAATTTCCTAGCTTGTGTTTCAGAAGACACACCAATCCTAGCTAGCAGTTCTTGTATTTGGTAGTCCATGTTGTTAATGCCTTCCATGTTGGTATGCGTCATAAATGTTTCTCTTATAAGTTGTGAAGACAAAAGTTTGTCTCAGTCTGATTAAATTCTCCTGGGTGGCATAGTTTTCAAAGGAATGAGGTAAGCATTGAGGTTCTCAGTCTTACTAAGTTATTTTAATAATGAGGTGATCTTTCGGGTATTTATTACAGTGGCTATCATTCTCATCTGTTGTCGGAGATTGATTAAGTGTTTATCAGTAGTCACTCTTCTGTCCTGAAGAGTTATAATATGCTAACCCATATTTGTGTTGTCAGTAGCCGAGTCTTTACAAAATTCTAGTTCCTCCATTTTTGGCAAAATGCATCAATTCACTAACAGAACCGAAAAAAAAACATTTTGTTTCTCTCTCTTTCTCTTTCTTTTCAGGTGGGGCAAATAACTGAAAATGTTTTTGCGGTTGCAGGCTGTGATAGAAGAACAGAAAAAAAGAGTAATTTGGTATATATATATATATATATATATATATATATATATATATATATATATATAGATAGACCAAATTATTCCAGCTGAAACACAAGTCTAGCAATTATAATACACTGGATACCATTTCTTCAGGTTCAGTGTGGTTTATTTACAACAAAAAAGTCAATGTAAAGTTCATTTTCAACACAAAAGCAAACAAACACACTTTTGCTAATCATACGTCTGGTTACTTATCTCTAGTTCTGTATTAATCCACTTTTAAAGTCTTTCATTAAATCACAGTAGCACATCCAGTCCCCAAGCTTCATGTTACTTTGGTGAAGCTGCCATTTTAATCCACAGTAAGCATCCAGTTATTTATTGAGTAAATCCACGGTAAGGTTCCTGGCACTCCTTCATTAAACCCACTGCAATCCCATTGAGTCTCCTGGTATTTTTTTTTATCCTCAGTTGTACATCATTAATACTAGCCTGCCCCCCCCCATGCCTCTTGTTCATGCAGGGTCTACCAGCTAGTCCCCTACCCCCCTGGACTCAATCCAGAATTGCTGGGGCCAGTCTTCAATCCTAACAGTGTCCCAGGGGCTCGTCTGTCTTTGATTTCATCCAGGAGTTGTTAAGTTTATACATTCTAACCACTTCCTTTTCTCTGACCCAAGCCCTCACTTGTAGATCATGACCAAGGGCAACTCCCCTTTGTGGACCATGCCTCCCTTTAGGGAGCATCATCCATGAGTTCACTCCCACCCAGTATGGGCATGCCAGTCCCCACCGATACTCTGTTAGTCATTCTAGCGGCTAACAGAATCTGGGTCAGCTTTCCCCTCTACTCTTTAGTCAGGGCTTTATCCCTCTGCTCCACTGGAGAAACAAGTCTCCACTTTTGACCTTTAAATCTATCACTGTAAAAGGCAATGCCTCCGGTACTTGGGCTTCAATCTTTTTTAAACTTTTTTCCTGGTGATTCATTACAGCCTGTGCTATTATTTCCACTGCCATAATATGCAAAGTATACATACAAGAACCATAATTTTGCCATAATATACAACCTATTTGCATCATTTTCATAAATGAAACAACCTGAATGGCTACATAAATGTATGTGCATTAGTGTGTGTGTGTGTGTGTGTGTGTGTGTGTGTGTGTGTGTGTGTATATATATATATATACACACACACACACATGTGTGTGTATTTATTGTAATTGAAACTTTCTTTGGTTGAAGAGATTGCTGGCATACTTAGTGAACAATTAATTTATCAAACATTGCTGACCATTTGTGAGATTGCAGTACAGTGGAGACTGGGAACCTTGCCATTTCTCCACTGTAGTGGAGTCTTGGGGTTAGTATATGTAAGTACCAGGGCATGGAGGGGTGCAGGGGGACTTGTAATGTTTATTATATTTTTGTATTTTTAGATTTTTTTGATTTTTCAGCAGTTGCGCTCAATATTTTGCTGTTCAACATTGTGAGTCTATGACTATATTCATCCTTTCCCTTTCATCCTACTCTGACATTGTAGGAGTACCTAACAGGTGCCTGTCATTTGTGGGTTAGGAATGTTGTGCACTCCTGACATTCACTGTGGGGCCACCTCACACATTCCTTCATACCGCTCAACCTCTCAGGGCAAATAATTCTGGACAAAGCCATAACTAATGGGGGGACAAAGGCACAAAAATAGGGACAACTTTTAAATATTGCTCCTATAAACTTAGAAAGTTTAAAAGTTTAAATGTTAGAACAATTTGGTGTTTGCCTGTTTTTAATTTTAATTTAGTCCTTATTGTATATATTTGGTTATGAATCATTGATTTCACTTTAGCTTAGTGGGGTTAAGCTACAGTGAATTAATGAAGCAGTCAGTTAATTGAATTTCATGAATTTAAAATTGGATTGATTAATTTGTCAATTAGTGACGTTTTTCATCTTGAGTATAAAATGTCTGTTTGTATTTTCTATATCATGTCTGATGAAGTCTGCTTTTTAAGCAGACGAAAAGCGCTTCACTAACTATTAAAGTCCTGTTTGTCCTGTGGCTACTTTTGGTCTCATTGTGGTGAAAGCTGAGTTCTCCTGTCCCTGTAGTTTTTCTAAACTTAGAAAGTTGCTAGAATAATATGTTTTGCATTATTAAGTATTTTCTGAAAGATATGAAGTCTGAAACTCAAATGTATGTCATTATTTAGTATTATTTAAGAACTTAAATTCTCAATGATTCTCCAGAAAACCACACATTTTATGAGGAACAGACCAAAAATCTGAAGCAAAAATCTGGACATTCTGTGAAAATCTGGACAGATGAGAGATATGAATTCCTTGTAATCTCTTGTTTTCAATAACTGAAGAGCCTGTGGCAACTGACTGCTATTACAGTGCTACCCCGACCAGTTCAGTATACATTTTACACTGACATTTTAGCACAACTGTTACTCACGGGCATGCACTGCACTACAACCAGAGTTTGACATGTACTGTGCTCTGATATTAAGAAACGGACTGATCCTCCTTCATCAATTTTTTCTTAATTAAAAAAAAAAAAAAAAAAAAGTTTCTTTTAAATTGTAGTAAACTGCTCATTACAATGTAGCACACAGTTGCTACAGTCAAGACTCTGCCTGGAGCACTACAGAACTGAGGTTTTAATTAAAAAAAAAGGTTTTAAACTGTAGCAAACTGTTTGCTACAATGTAACTAGCAGTTGCTACAGTTTAGACCACACAGGGAGCACTGTAGTGCTTAGGTTTGACCACAAATGCAATACAAGATTTTGGAAGCCAGTATGCATTAAAGAGCCAACCATGCCCCCTCAAAGTTTGTGCCCAGGGTAGTTGCCCCCTTTGCCCTATCCTAGCTACCTTTCTGATAATTTAAATAGAAAAGATAAAATAGAGTTAAAGTAGGAGAAGTAGATGTGGTGAAGATATGAACAGTAATTGTTAGGTTAGGAAACCAGATAGAGACCAGTAAGATGAAAATAGTTTATATATTATATGTGTAGTGGGTTTATAGCAGTACTGGTATTGTAAGCTGAATCACAGTATAGGGCAAGTGACTTGTTAGGTGAGTCAGATGAATGGGAGGTAAAGGTACTATCAGGTGGAGATATCGGTTTATGTGACTTGTCCTTTAGATGGACAGTTGTATTCAAATTGTTTTATTAAGCATTGTTTGAACTGTAGCCTGAGCAGGGAGTGCTTTGTGTGGTCATTGAAATGAGGAGGAAATGAGTGGCATAGTTTTGGGACTAGCACTGAGAAACAATGGCTTGAAGACGGGGACCAGATCTGGTTTGGAAAGGTAGCATATGTTCCACTGTTATGTCTTCCTCCTTAGTATACTAGTGGGTATATCCCCCTAAAATGTGGAAGATTGGGGTTTGATTCTCTCCTAGGGAGTCGTTGCATGTTACCACATGACGTCATATGCTCCTGACTGTGACGAGATCTAACTGGATTGGACCATCGCAGAGAAGTGACGACAATATAGGGTTACTTGTTTTGCTTGATATTGGGTATACTGCCCCTGTTTGTAATGCTTCTAGCTGCTTTACTAGGGTGAATACCCCTACAAAAATGTATGTTAACCCTACCTCTGCCACCAGCCTTAACACTGCACTGGCCTTTCCCTAATAGTGCCACTGTTCAGACAGTGCTTAAGCGGGTTTTTTAGCTGAGGATTACTGATACACAGCTTTTTTTAATGAGAGAGGAAGTTTTCAGTGTTTTGTGATTCACTCTTATTAGCATTCCATGTTATTTGTATTCTCTCTTTCTTTTGTGTTCTACCACTTCAGGTTCTCTCTTTTGTGTTTTCTAGCTTTGATGACATAATTGGGGCATTATACTTATGTGCACCCTCTGAATCTTATGATTACATTATTTTAGGTTCATCTATAGAAATATCCATGGTTTTCATGGGACACCCTGCCTGTTCATAGATGAATACTACCGTAACTGCCCTGAAGGTCCATTTTAAGCTTAAGCAATAACTTGAGGTCAGAATCAAACCCTGTGCTTTGTGCTTATAAGGCAGACCTTAACCATTACGTCAAATGCACCCCCCCCAAAAATTTACTTCTGAAGAACATCAGATAATCACCGTACACATTTTGAATGTTATACATGGGCTTTTACAACTTGAACACAGTTGTACAATATGAGATTCAAACCTGCATCTCTAATGTACAGACAAACTCTAACCTTGACACCTACCAGCATAGCTAGTACATCTGTCTGTTACCATGGGATCGTAACACACATAGTCTCCCTCTGAATATGTCCCCTCATGCACTCCCACTCTGCATCTATTCTCTGCAGGCTTCCGTTACTTTGATAACTGTCCTCCAACTGTCACATACAGCCCACTTACTGACACTGCCAACCACTATCTGTCACACAGGTAGGAGCTAATGGCAGCCCTAGTAGCACTCGACCATCTCCTATATCCAGTACTTAAAACAGATGTTGACCTACCAGTACTCCAGATCTCCTTATTCACTCTGCTCTTCTACATTATACAAACTCTCCCTCTTCTACTTCTAGGGTACGCCACATCCTACCACCACCTACTTTCTCTGTTCCTATCTTTTACCTCAGATCTATACAGCTCAGCATTAGGCACAACCTACAGCTTATTTGTCATATCCAGCAATCTGTACAGTGCCATCTACATTCACCTATTTAAACAGATGTACTTAGATGTCAGTTCTATACTTCCAAAGTTTTACATTAAAAATAAACTAAAAATTGAAGCTAAGCTATCATAAAACACTTGCACTTATATGCTTGTAGACATGTGGTGATATACACCACAACTCTGGCCTAATTCAATTAAACACACCTATTAAGTTTGCAGTCAGTCCAAATCTTCCCAACCTAGGAGAACTCGGGATTCAAACACTTCAATATTAACCTTAAGATAATACGTAATAAACTATGTCAAATTCATTCCTAGATAATCCTACAATGCTCAGACATTATCATACTCACTGACATTTGGCTTGGCTAAAACCTGAACAAGTTCTTCCACCAGGTTCTAACATTCTTAGAGCAGACAGAAAAGGTACAAAAGCTAGTTCAATTGTTATCTTTTATTAGAATTTGCAGCTATCTCTGTACCCACATACATTATTCCCATTCAGAATTGTTAGGATACTCTTGTCTTTCTTAAAACTGAAATTCCCAGAAGCCTCTGCATCATAGCACTGTGTCTCCTCCTTGGAAATAACACAATGAAGACATAATGTATCGCACATCACACATCCCTCATAAAACTCTTATTCTAGATGACTTGGAACTCATCTGGCAAAACATAAACTATGACTGCTCCTCTATTCTTCTCTTATTAGTCTCTTCTACTTTCGTTAAGTCACCTACCGTACCTACCAGATGTAATGAACCCTCAAGCAATAGTTCTGTTGTGGACTGAATATTAACCTCTACCCTAATAACTTGCATCCTTTTCCAAACATTCTGGGTAACCTCAATTCTACTTTTGCAGTTAAGCAGGAAACCCCATCTCCAAAGAGCCATCACTTTAACTTCATATTTCAAGAAGGGCATTTTCATCATAAAACCCATTAACTGGAATTTCATAGTACACATCCCAATGGATGCAGCTACCCAAGAATTTAATGGAATCTTTCCAAATCTTCCCGAACATACTCAATGAGCAAGCCCCACTAAGAAAGAAAGAAAAGGGTTAAAACTCATCCTGCCCCCCCAACTTTCTCTAGAAAACAAAACAACTAATGAGGGCAAGATACAAAACCTGAAAAACTTGCGTTAAAAGTAAAAACCCACAACCCTTCTAGCAATGTATACATTCATGAAGGTTTATAAAATCTCTTATAAAATGAGATAAAAGTAATTTCATATCAACATACAGGAACCAACAACAAAATTAAAAAAAGAAATTGGAAAGCAGGAAATAATCTCCCAAACCTCCCTAAATATCCCAAACCAATCCATTTCCAGCAGAAACCAATGAAAACATAGACTCTAAATTCAACTCACATTTCATACAAGCTGCAACATCTCTGAGAAAAGATCCTATCACCTACTCCCCCCAGCTTCATAACCTTCTTTAACAGAACCTCAATAGCACATTTTCTCTTAAATCTATACTGCCCTCCACTTTCAGTTATCAAGCTAAAACTGACTGCCCTAGCAGTTGATAACCTTCTAGCAGAGTACATTAAATTTGCTGCCAGTACCCAAGCATACTGCCTTCCATCCTATAAACAGATCCACGCAGGAAACCTACGTTTAAAAAGAATTCCACCCTTCCTCTCTGTTCTTCCTTCAATATCTTTCCCAACAACAACTACCTTTCTCATAAAAAGTTCTTCTTTTCTCTCCTTTTCTATTTCTCCAGCACCCTCTTTTTCCATACCTCTCCCATACTCTATTTTATTCCCATTGTTCTGCTTTATCTATGGCTCCCCGTTCCTTCCTTGCTCTCCGTAACCCACCCTTCCTCTACCCCACCTTTCCTTTTTATTTTCCTTTCTCTCTGATCTTACTAACATCTAATAATCATTCTGTGTTTCCATTCCCGGAAAGATAAATGCGTATATCTTTGAGAAGAATCTGCCTAAACAATATTCAGTATCTTTCAAGTTATTGTGCATTATTTCTTTAATTTCATTGCCATATGCTAGTATTCATTTTGGTAAATAATCTAGTATGTAATATATTGTTGTCTAAATATTTATTGTAAATATTAGTATGTATTTTTTATGAATATTGGAGTTTTTCTCCTGGCCTCCACTGAAAATGGATACCTTATGGCCCAGATGATGTTTCCCGGTAAACAAATGCCAATAAATAAATTATAAATAAATTGTATGTCCTTCTCCTGCACAAAGGAAACCTCTCTACTAAACTGACTAACCACAGGCCCATCTCAGTTCTTCCTCCCCTATCCAAAATTCTCAAAACATGTATGCACACACAGCTTGTCCAGCATGTGTTAAACAATAACCTTCTCTTTCAAACACAGCATGGTTTACCTCCTAACTGCAGTACAAACACTGCCTTACTTAACGTCCTTAACACTTTTAATCACTGTAGAAATGAAGGTAACCTGCTCTCTACTTTATTCCTACACCTATTCAAAATGTTTGATACAGTCTCCCTATTACATAAACTCTCCATACAGCTACTTTTGTCTCATTCCACAACATTCTGTCCAATAGATTTCAAACAGTGAAATGACATAAGACCTACTCCTTCTTTCTACCTGTAGGGTACTTGACCCACCTTTATTAGACATATTTATAAATGAACTTCCTAGTGCTGTCAAACAGACATTAATCCAATATGCCAATAGCTGAGTGGCACACAATCTTTGTCATTCCATAAAATCAGACAGTTCATAGGATCATAGGAGGTTACTAGGCTAATGGCCTTGGGGTTCTTACAAACCTAGCCAAGAGTTTATCCCCAAAAAAGAAACCTTAATGAGCACGTCACCCCTGTCAATGAGAGACACAGGTGGAACCCCTGAGACAAATTTGTGGTTTCCAATGTACTCATCAAGGTTGCCCTTGAAGAGAGTCAGCAATGTACTTTGTTTGATGTGTATGAGGAGTCTACTCCAGAGATGGGCATGTCAGATGCTGAATCAGTTAGTATAAGACTGTGATTATTTTTAAACTGTTGCCAATAAAGGTTTAGAATGCTACAGGAGAATTGCATAGCTGTCAAACTATGCTACTGCTCATCATTGTAAGGAGCACGCAAATGCACTAATACAGTCCAGTGTTTGCCATTAAAAAAAAAAACTAGGCCGATTGTAGAGAACCAGGTCTTTCCTCATTGACAATGGCAGAAATGCTACATCCTTGGTTTACTTACTTCCAAGTCTCCTTTATGACTCTACTATTTTAACAAACTTACAGTCATAGGTTCAGAGGTGTATACAAGGCTGACGACCACTACGGCCAATAAAAACCTAGCCTTGCCAACCAAATGTGACCCACAAATTTGATTTATAGGGGATGATTTACTGACTGTCTCTGTCAATCAAAGACATAGGAGACAGACTAGGGATGAATTTCTGGTTACCCATCCACTGGTCTAAGTTGTGCTTAAATAGGGATAGGGAGGAGCTCTGCTTCACATGGACGGGGAGCCTGTCCCAGAGAATGGGAATTCTGTGAGAAACATATTTGTCTCTCCAACCTGTCCTATTTATGTTGCAAACAAAATTTAAATATTTTAATCTGGTAGTTCTGATGCTGTTTTTGTGGATGTTCAAAAGTTTCATCAAAACAGGGTCCAGGGATGCCTTGTATGCCTGACAAAGGTCACCTCTCAGAAGTCTGTATGTTACCGAGTAAAGAAACAGGCCTTTGAGGCAATCAGTGTAGGGCATTGTGTTTACTCTCTGTATTCTTTTTGCAAGTAACCTTTGCAGACATTCTAGTTGTTGCATGTGTCTGCTCAGGTACATACCAAAGGAAGCATTATACTGTATGATGAACCTGATGAGGGCTCAGTACGGCTCACCTAACCTCTCCGAGTTCACCTAACTTAAGTAACTCTGCTAAGCCAACCAATCATAGTACTGTACCCACTTAGGACTGTTAATCTACTGCTCATCCCATCTCTCCAGGAGTTAGGGAAAACTACCCCAGCAATGTTGAGCTCTCCATAAGCAACTAAAACCAGGAGAAGACATATTGTAAATCAATTTGTTATCCTTCTCAACTAAAACCAGGCGAAGACATATAGTGAATCAATTTGTTATCCTTCTCAACTATAGTGAGCATCATCTGCTCTCTCGGATCCTTATTCCACATCTCTTTGCTTTTACTCTGATAGCAAATCTATCACAGGAATTCTAAACTTAGGAATAGCTTCTAAAATGTAATATTATATTTTAGAGAATGAATGTATCCTATCTTTTAGTTAATATGCATGTCAAAGTTTCTTCTATGGAAATTGTATGTCAAAAGTCTGTCCTTAAAACTATGTTTTGTAAAAAATTGTTCTCTTAGAGCATTTCTCCCCAGGCCTCCACTGAAAATGGACTTGTAATCCAGTTGGACTCTCCTGGTCAACAAATGTAAAATAAATAAATAAATAAATAAATAAATATGATGACTTTTCTGGAGCTAGACACCATGCCCTTGCTTATACGCTGCGCAACACAGAAGGACTTTCTCACTGTCACTCGTCCTATGTTAGGATTCAAGATGAACAGGCAGGGTAGTTCATTTATATGCTTTATTATATAGAAAGAGATCAGTATGGATAACAGCAACATACAATAAAAATGAACTGATTAACTGACAGACCATTACATACATGCATGCTTTCATCTCAACAGCTAACTACAAAATGGCTGTCAGGCTTGCACGTGCTCAGTATTTATACACTTGTACAAGCCCATGGAAACCTTCTTAAAGGTATTCTTACATACTGATCTACACTTACTATCTTGGATACACATTGGTTGAAGGCTAGGTTACTTTCTACATGAGTTCCTAGATCCCTGACTAGTGAATCAACTTTTAAGGGAGTTTTAATGATGACGTAGTTACCCAGAGTGGCAGACTTCCCAAAATTTTCTGTAATGTATTTCTTGGTATTGAGGTTTAAGCTATGGCTTTGGCACCAAACATTTGTCTATGATAGAACTTTCCGAAGAGTGTTCTCATCTTGGGAGGATTCAATGACTGCTTCCAGTTTGCAATCATCTGCAAACTTGGTTAGCTAGATACCTTTGACATTGGCCTTGACATCCGAGAAATATATGCCAAAGAAGAGTGGGCCCAGTCAGAGCCCTGAGGGACTCCACTAGTGACCGGCCTTTTTTGTGGAGGTGGCCTCACTGATTCTAATCTCCTGGGTCTTATCAGTGAGTCAACTAGCTATCCAGCATGTTATAAAGGATTTATACCTAGTTTTGCAAGTTTGTTGCAAATGTCTGAGTGGGGTTTTGTATCAAATGCCTTAGCCAGATCTAGATAGGCAGTATATATAGCTTTCCCCACATGTATTGCCTTAGTAACCTTTTCAAAGAAGTCCAGCAGATTCAGTAATGACCTTTCTTTGACAAAGCCTAACTGGGATGAGTCCAGTGTCTGGAAGTCTCCTACGTCCTTGTTGATAATTTCCATGATAATTCTTTCCATGGCTTTGCAAATAAGACTAGTCAGACTAATGGATCTGTAGTTTCTAGGATCTGTTGAAGGTCCTCACTTATGAAGAAGGATGACCATCACAGTCCTCCATTGTTGTGACACAAAATTTGTTTTAAGTCTATAGTAAAACAATGACTCCAGGGGTCCTAATAAATCATATTTTAAACTACTCGGGAGGCATACTGGAATGTTATTGGGGCCCACTGAGGCTGTGTTCTTGGCTTTAGTGAGTCCAGCTAGTACGTACTCCCTAGTTATAGTTGGAGGGGTTATGTTTAGGGCATTATTGGGGGGGTGGTTATTGGTGAGGGGGGTTAAAGTTGGAACTGAATTTTACTGCTAACAGGTTCGCTATCTTGCTAGGCGTGGTGAATGAGGCACCATTAACTACCAGTTCAGCATATTGATGTGTGTTGCCCTTGAAGTTTCGGACATAGCTGCTGAAGGCCTTATGGATATCTTTTACCTAGAAGGCTATCTTAACTTCAAAATTGGCTTTGCTTGTCCTAATTAGCCCTCTTAGTTTCCTATTTACCTTGATAAGAGAGTTTTTATTTTCATGGGAATTACTCTTCCTGATTTTTTTCCATAATTTTTTTCCTTTTATTGTATAGCCTGTTTATTTTGGATGACACCAGGATGGTTTGTTTCTGGGGCTAGTTCTGGGCTTACTTCTGGTAGGTACAGCAGCTTCTATGCAGCCATTGACATGGATGTACAAAGTTTCGGAGAGCAATTCATCATAGCCTGTTATGGTCTCTGGGTTTGGAAGGGCACTGAATTATGACAAATCATCACTTAATAACAGGTAATTTGCCTGGAATACTTCCTAATTCTTACTGGTTTTAATGGGATTATGGACTTGATTTTCATTTTGAAGGAGATAGATTTATGGTCAGACCTTACCAAGAAGGACGAGACATGGGGGGGGGGGGTGGCGTGCTCTTATATTTGTGAGTAGAAGGTCCAGTATGTTGGAGCCTTTAGAGCCTCTAGTGGGTGTATTCATTATTTGGTCAAGGTTGTTTGTATTTACAAAGTCCAGCAATCCCTGTGCTGGTAGATTTGAGGTCATGTGGATTCCCACTCTATAGAGGGTTCATTATAGTGTCCCATGAGTAGGGTGTTAGGTTGGATGGTAAGTGTCCCTAGTAGGTCCAAGCATTGCACTGTGAGCTTGGACATGGAAGGTGACCTATAGCTGGCTAGGATATGGTATGGGATTTTAAGTTCAAACAATGTTACAGCAAAATACAAAATTTGCAGCCAATGCATCTAACAAATAATGTCTCTACATGGCCCTGAAACAGCTTAACTAGATGGAACTGCATCCATTATATTATCTTCTCCCAACTAACAACAGCCCACAACATCAAATACCAGTCTAAAATGTGTGTTTCACAAAAAAAAAAAAAAAAAATCTCCGGTACTATTCTTATTACAGGGAATTATATTCCAAAGACATACTGAATCTGGCAGTACTGATGGGCATTGCCTTGTATTCTAACTTTGAAGTTACTGGACAAGCCTGGAGACAAATAAACAATCCCTTTTACACAGCCACACCTCCATTTTTTAATACTAGCAATGTCTAGTAGTTTGTTATCAGTTAATACTGATGATATGCCCTCCCCACAATCAATTCATTCTGCCTCTCCTCCTCCCTAACTTTTCCGTTTCTGATCTCTTGCAATCCATTTTTTACTCCGTCTTTTTCCCAGCCACTGATATCTTGTTCTTTTCACTCTGCATCTTTTTTTCACACCAGATATAATACACTTCTCTCTACTCCACCTAACCTTGATTTTATCTTGAACTTCTACTGTATTTATTCGGGTTCCTATCACGAAATCGAAAAGGCTGAAGAGTGAATGGCTTTAACATCGGAAATGCCATTCATTGATGTGTTTTTTTTTTGTGAGATCGTGGTACAGTGAAGATTGGAAAATTTGCCCTTTCCTCACTGTAGTGTAATCTTGGAGTTGGCATATATAATTAGCGGGGGGTGTGGGGGATGCAGCCCCCCACAATAGCGGCTTCAAGGTATGGCATTTTTGATGTTTAAGCCACTCGCTCTCCGGTCTTTTCAATCTCGTAATACAGACCCAGTTATTCTAATTAATCCCACTCTCCGGTCTTTTCAATCTCGTAATACAGACCCAGTTATTTTAATTAATCCCACTCTGAGCTCTCCTCTATAAATTAAATTACTGTCAGTAGCTAACGTCTATGCAACTTGTATTTTCCTTTCCTTTCTAGCACCCACAGCATCTCATTTCCACAGTCTGCATTTTTGTTTGTAATTATTACAACCACTTCATGTACTTGTAATACTAACAGCTTTGAATATGTTCTGGGCACATTGTTATCCTTGACTGTATGCATATATTATGCTAGAATGCTTTAATGACATCATCTACTTTTTTTAAATTTTTCTGCTCTGCTAGAAGAGCTTAATTTTTATTGGATACATACATTGTATAGTTTTCAAGTTTTTCTTGTTTATCTTTACCTATAGACCAAATTGTGGTGAGTTTAAGCTTTTTTGTTTCCTTTTGCTACAATTATTTTTACTGTATTGCAGCTTTTCTCCCCAGTCCTTCACTGAAAAGTGGCTACTTGTTGCCCAAAGGGCATTTCCCAGTAAACAAATGTAAGACAAAAGCAACAAGAAATCTATGACTGTGGCCATTTGTCCTTTCATTTTCATCCCTTTCTAATGCAAGAGGGGTAGGGACTGAGCCAGGTGCTATTTACAGATATGATTTGGTGCTTTCATAAGCATTTGTCTTCTTAGTTAATTGGTTACTAGCATTTTGTCAGATTTGAACACTGAGCCTTGAACACAACTTATTTTTTCCTTGAAAAAAATAGTAAGAATGAATTAGTTTTCTTAGTCCTGAATTTTGTTAGACCACCATCGGATCAAAAGGTTGAAAAGAAAGCTCCAAATTGCACCCCAGAGTCTTTAGAACCCCGTGGCGTCTGGGGGACTAGCAGCTCACAGACTCTTGACTTAATTAATGTATTTCCTCCACAGTTATTAAAATGCAGTCTTGGTTGTTTAGGCAGTGTTAAAATTGTGCAGGAAAAAAACTTGAAGAGTAAGGCTGTGTGAGAAAATAATAAACAAGTAATCTGGATAGTGTGGTGAGGTCAGGATGGAGAAAAGGGGGGGCATTGGAACACCAGCGGAGCGAAGGGCAGATTGTGGTGGGCAGGGCAAGGATTGTCATGGATTCCTTTGCCTAGGGCTACATTTCACCTAAGGCCAGCGCTGAACACATGATGTTTGACTATTTTACCAACAATAAGTATGTTAGCGCACACATAGATGTTTCCTCTGGTGTTTCAAGATCAAAAATGTATTTTACAAGTTGTTCAATAAATTTGTATTTTATCCTTCTTAGTACATTACTGGGATTCCTGGTGCCTTATTTCAGCTGCATTATAATTAGTAGGTATAACCACAACAGGATATCCGTTATAGCAGTCAGAAGAAACACCTGCATGTTCTCATTGCAGTGTATAAACACAGCTCATCAGTTTACTGAGACAGTAGGTATTCAGTTAGGTTAATTCAGTTACTACACGAGAACAGGCATTAAGCTGCAAAACTGACAGCTAACAAACATAATGTCACGTACTGTGTCACAGAAAAACTGATGCCATTTCTGAAGTGTGATGTGCTAAAGATATGAAGTGGTATAGCTAGGTTCACACAGAGGAAATAGGAAATTCACCCCAGGGATCACTTCTGTGGCTCTGCTCGACAGGGGCACAGGAAAATAATTTTCTTGGGTGGCAAAAGCCAGGGTACCTTTTTGGCCATGCTTATATAGGCCCTAGGGCTAATAGCCTAGTACCTACCTATGAATTGAATGAATGTTCATTCTCTGCCTGTCTTTGATAGCAGTATATCTATGTCATTCAGACGGTAAAAGTCTAGGCGTGAGTCCTGTGTTTTGTGATAAGCTTACAGGAGAAATCAAGGGAAAGATGTAGTGGGTAGGGTAAATTTACGAGGCTGGGTAAGAAACAAAAGAGGGGGAGTGATAAATGTCAGGACTGTGGAACAGTAAGACCACCCTAAAATGGTATGGGGGGGGTAATGCTGAGCCTAGTTCCTGTAGGATCACTCATCCCAAGCATTGCAGAACAGGGACTGAGGTCAATAGACTTGTGACATGTGTAGTGCCTAATAGAGATAGACAAAATGCTAGGTGATTTTAATTGGTTTTCACCTTGAAACAGTGAAGCAGACACTTATTTACTTTAGAATATCACTGACAGAATGGTAAGCCATATTAAGTTGTCCACATTAAACATTGTAAGATAAAGGAAGGTGACACGTAGGCAGTGGTGAGCATATGCAGCATGTTTAGATTGTAAAATATTATTTGCAGCGTGATGTATAACTTCCTTATCATCTCTAGTTATATTTGTAAAGTTAGTGCTTGTGCTGGGAAAAAGTCTTCATTGCTGGGGGGGGGGGGGCTGTGCCCCCTCACCCTGCTTCTTTATTTTTTTCACTCCGAATTTTAACAGCCTCAGAGATATGTGCCACACTGGGATTATTAATTCCAAGAACAATCTCTGTGATATGTGGTACACTGGGATTATTAATCCTAAGAACAGCCTCAGAGATATGTGCCACACTGGGATTATTAATTCCAAGAACAATCTCTGTGATATGTGGTACACTGGGATTATTAATCCTAAAAACAGCCTCAGAGATATGTGCCATACTGGGTTTATTAATCCTAAAAAGAGTCTCAGAGATACATGGCACACTGGAGTTATTAATCACAAGAACAGCCTCAGAGATGCATGGCACACTGGGATTATTAATTCCAAGAACAATCTCTGTGATATGTGGTACACTGGGATTATTAATCCTAAGAACAGCCTCAGAGATATGTGCCATACTGGGTTTATTAATCCTAAAAAGAGTCTCAGAGATACATGGCACACTGGGGTTATTAATCACAAGAACAGCCTCAGAGATGCATGGCACACTGGGATTATTAATTCCAAGAACAATCTCTGTGATATGTGGTACACTGGGATTATTAATCCTAAGAACAGCCTCAGAGATATGTGTCATACTGGGTTTATTAATCCTAAAAAGAGTCTCAGAGATACATGGCACACTGGAGTTATTAATCACAAGAACAGCCTCAGAGATGCATGGCACACTGGGATTATTAATCATAAGAACAGCCTCAGAGATATGTGCCGTAATGGGTTTATTAATCCTAAAAAGAGCCTCAGAGATACATGGCACACTGCAGTTATTAATCATAAGAACAGCCTCAGAGATGCATGGCACACTGGGATTATTAATCATAAGAACAGCCTCAGACATATGTGCAGCACTGGGTTTATTAAACCTAAAAATAGCCTCAGAGATAAGTGCCACACTGGGATTATTAATCCCAAGAACAGTCTCTGAGATATGTGCTGCACTGGGATTATTAATACTAACAACTGCCTCAGAGATACATGCTGCAATGGAATTATTAGTCCTAAAAACAGACTCAGGGATATGTGTCACACTGGGATTATTAATCATACGAATAAATGTAGCGGTATGTGCTGCACTAGGAGTATTAATTCTAAAAATGGCCTCAGAGATATGTGCCACATTTTGAGTATTAATCATATGAATAACCTTAGAGATATATGCTGCACTAGGATTATTAATCCTAAAAACAGTCTCAGAGATATGCGCCACACTGGGTTTATTAATTCTAAAAACAGCCTCAGAGACGTGCCGCATTGGGAGTATTAATCATATGAATAACCTTAAGATACATGCTGCACTGGTATTATTAATCCTAAAAACAGCGTCAGAGATACCTGTCGCACTCTGAGTATTAATCATATGAATAACTTTAGAGATACATGCTGCACTGGGATTATTAATCCTAAAACAGCCTCAGAGATATGTGCTGCACTGGGAGTATTAATCCTAATACTGCAACCATCTCCCATTGCACTTACCACCTTATTATTGTTACTGTCAAGTGCATGGTCTAGGAAATGATTGCAGTGCTAGAATTTGTATAACCTCAGTAGTATACTCATCTTTCAATGTGTACAGACTTAAAATGTGAATAATAAAGCTGTTGGGATGTGGAGGCCACAAACAGCCACACTGGGGTAAAATGCCAGCTAATCGGCTTTGATGGTGTATGTTGATGTGTTTTACATGGCATTTAGGACTGCTGAGACTATAGGCATGAAATTTCTGGTTTGGGATTTGAAAATTCAATAACGTATGTGCTGATCTTCTGGTGTAAACCTATTGTAATGGACTTACTCCCAGAAAGAGAAGACCTTTATGTTTCAGTATGTTTTGTTTCCCTTACTGAAGCTGTAAACAATCCAAAGAGACCGGTATTCTAAACAGAATTAAATAAATAAAGACACGTATGAAAATACAAGGGTGTGTAATTTTGTATAGCATTTTCTCCCTGGGAATGGTGAATGAAGTAGCATTTCACGGATCAGTCCATCTTCCTTCCACCCATTGCTCTCATGTATTTACAGGTCTTTATCATATGCAAATGTATTGCTCTAACATTCTTCAGCAATGGATACTGATTTTTGCTATTCTTTCTGACCTCTTCCAGTACCATTGTTTGCCTTACTACCTTATGTTAAGACAGAAGATTCAGTGCCTGCTCTCCTTACTATCTTGAGGCTCAATAAAGCATTTAGAAATACACTGCTTTATTAAAACTAATAAATGTAACTTGGTCCAAGACAAAGCATCTTTGTGTCTCACATAGGTCTTCTCCTCTAAGGAATATTTTTTGAGATATGCTAAAGGGTTGCTTGTAAATAAAATGGTCTCCATTTTTTCTACTCTTCTATGATGGTAAGAAGAAAATATGTACCATCTCCAGGACGGTTTAGTAACTTTATCCTTTCAGGTCCATCAAAGGGAGGCGAGCGAGCTACTCGTGTGTCATATTTTAGATAATCAGGGAAAACACACAACGTGTAAAGAACGCCTGCTCGATGAATAGAAATATTCATGCTTTCCAGACCATGGTTAACCATAGCTCTTTACTATTACTTTGTCATCTCTGTCATTGTTGATAATTGTTTTAAATTATAATGCTTTTCTATTATTGTAAAAACTAAATAATTAAAAATGCTAGTATCTGTATATTTCTCTATATTGAATGACTACTATCTCTCTCTCTCAAATACTTTCATACTTAAAAACTGATTTCTGATTCCAATTCCTTTTGAAATAACTACACAATCATATTATACATGTATGTATAACTATATTTTATCAGTTTCAAATTGAGATACAGTATTCATATATTATTTGTCATTATCTTTTGTTTAGTTCAGCACTTCTAATGAATCAAGCATGTATTTGTGTCCTTGTTTGCCATATCAGAATTTGTTCCGTATTTACCATATGGCTTAAGCTGTGACTGAAAAAGTATTAAGACAAGCTCATTTAGTTGTTTAACAAACAAAGTCACAATAAGCCAGTCAATCAATCAACAAATAAAGGGAACAGCTTCTTTTTTTTTTTGCATAAAATGCCTTACAGAAGCTACAAATGTAAAAGGACCTTAACCTTGAGGTTGGCAAAAGGTTGGCAGCTACAGACCAGGAGAAATGGTGTCAAAGATTCACCTAACAGCAATTAATCCAGTACAGGACACAATGTACCAAGACATATACAGTAAGTGCCTTTAAATCTTGCTATGACATTCCGTGTAGCACTGGGGCCATTCCTCATACTAACATGGAAATGTTTCCATCCGAACACTCTCATCTTCTTGTACTGCTGCATTGTAGAAACACTTACAGAGCCTAGCTCTCATTCTAACTGATTTACGTTGTTAAATTGTTAAAATCCATTAAAACTCCTGGATTAGATAGACTAATCTCAACAACCTAGAAATAGGTGGATGAACACATGCTTTAGGTGTAACATGTTTAGAAGAATGTTGATACTCCTTTGAACCAGCAACCAAGAACCTGCTGTGTAAATCTAATACGTCTAAACAATCCTGGCCTTCTGATCATGTGATCTAGCTAATGAATACTGAGTATGAGTGTTTAGGCCTACAGACTAGAGCATTTTTTTCTCTAGTTTAATCCCTTCAGATCATGCTGGATTTATTTAAGAGAAAAAAAATGATGGTAGTATTAAGAAAGTCTTATTTGAAATGCATCGTGTTTAAACTAAATAGATTCCTATAATAATTCTAGGCCTTGATGCAGGCATTTTTTCTGACCAATTGTTTTGGGAGTTGTCTTTTTTAGGTCCTAGAGAGTTTTGCCTTTCCTATTTTATTTCTGTAAATGGGTTATTTGACATGTACGACTGTCTTGAAGCACATGTTTAAATTAGTCCTCACATCTTTTCTAGATTCTGTGTTTAACAGAAGCTGAGTTGGTGTGTTCTTCATCCCCTTTGTCGTTTGCCTGAGATAATAAACCTCATGTATATATTCCCGCTATTGTTTGCTCTAGCCAGTGACCTCTGTCTTTATCCCTATTGTTATTTGCCCTAGCCTCATATCTGTGAGTGTTAGTGAATTTAAATGAGCTATAGTTGCCTGTATATGCTGCCTGGCATGGATATTTCTACATACATGTTCAGGTACTATGAAACTACAGGGGATTTGTAATACAATTGAATGTATATAAATATTCCTGGTAGAAGCTACAATATGTTGTATTCTAGAGCTGTGGACTAAGCCTTTGAAAGAGGCCTTATTCCTTACATTTGGCTCCTAGGTGATGCTGGATACCCTCTCAAACCATAACTGCTTACACCTGTCTGATAATAAGAAACACCACAGCAGGTGGTATATAACTAGGCCCACCTGAGGGTTTATAACATCATACAGCATGTAGTAAGGATCCAGTACCTGGATGACTCAGCACTGCAATACTTCCCTTCCAAGGCTCAGCAGATACTTATGGCCTGTTACATATTGAATGGCTCAGTCACTGACAACCTCAAACCACAGCCTGCACCCACTGACTCTGGACCTCCACCAGCAACAACAGGATGATGTTGCACCACCTACGTGATGACCTGTCCTGCAATATTGAAAGGAAAGAGCAGGAGATGCATGGTGCAGTGATCCAACAGGTGTCTGCATGGAATATATGTCAAGGTAATGATATTGTTATCAATGCTGAGTGATGCATGCGTTTGTGT
This sequence comes from Protopterus annectens, assembly GCF_019279795.1. Lineage (NCBI taxonomy): Eukaryota > Metazoa > Chordata > Ceratodontiformes > Protopteridae > Protopterus > Protopterus annectens. Next base: position 102,907,164 of record NC_056750.1, on the reverse strand, counting down.
AAGCAGCTCTGAACTGTTGTATTGAATAACACTGATATATGATACATGGAAACAGGCCTGCCATATATTAATTTCTCATGCAATATGCAAACCCACACTGACACACATCACAGAAACATATTCACTCACACTCTCCTAGAGCAAGGCTCACAGCAGGACTGTTTCATATAGCACTCACTGAACAGGCCTGCTCATTCTGTCACTGTAACCCTTCCACAAGGGCTGTAGAGAATGGAGTTAAATGATCTGGTCTGTGACTATATCGTCATGTGAGAGTGCTATCATCAGGTACTCCAACCAGTCTCAACGATGGGTTACCTACAGAGGATGGTCTCTCACAAAGGCATGGTCAGAATGCTGAATACATACTCTCAGACACTGAAGTCAGTGACATAACTCATAGCAAACCCCTATCATCTGTCATTTGTAGTGTATGAGACAGTGTCTGCAGCTCTTAGCATAACAGAGTATAGTTGCACCAAGTTATGGACAGTACCTCTTTGCATAGGTTTATAAGTAAGTACTAGTCTAGTTGCCCTTGCAGGCCCTTTTAAGTCTAGCCAGTTTCCTTTCAAAGGTGAGAATAATACCCTGTACCTTGTGTCTGTGAGGTAAACACCTTAACCATTATTCCAACCCCCATTAGAGAAAATACTGTTATTCTACACAGCTACTGGTCAGCATACGCCATGCCCTGACTGCATATTTCTATTGTTCCAATATATGGTAGTCATGAAGGAGGCATTTTATTGTGTGGTTTAATTTATGCAGTGCTCTAGCTGTCCTAGTCTGTGGTTTTGTGTCTGCTTGCAACAGATCTTCATCTTGTTTGAGGGCCTCATCAGCAGTAACAGCCACATCAGCTACAGCATTACTCTTGTGATACTGTTCCAACTGTGATGAGGCCACAGCTTGTCCAGCTGTTGTCTGTGATACTGTAGAGTGTACACCTCCTGTCATATCAGCGTGTTCTAATCAGAAGATGAATCAGTGTACCGTGGACAACATCCAGCAGACAGGCCCCCTTTGTGATGTTATAGTTGACATAGCAGTCGCTGCAGTGGCTTCTGTATACCCACTGTTCAGGTGTAGCCCTCGGTGCTTGTTAGGAACTCATATGTTCAAATCTTCTAGATCCTGTTTTAACTAATTCCCCTTCCCTTTGCTCAGCCCTACACGTTTTTCTTCTCTAGTTATATCAGACCATTTACCTATCATCTTCTCCCACATGACCTGGATCTCTAGTTCCAGTAATTCACCTACAGTCAGGGTATTAAGCAAAACTAACCTATGATATGAATTTGAAAAAATATAAATGGTCCAGGCACCCTAAATCTTGGAATACTGACATCCAAGCCCTAACCAAATAATTTTATGACCTAAAAAATTATTTCATTCTGTCATAAGCAAAACAATAAACACATCAAATGTCTATCTGGTGGGATAATAGAATTAAAAAATATGCAATAAGGAGCATCATCTCCTAGCCTTATATTGATCTTACCTCCTTCTAGCTCACACACAAAACCAAATTTGAAAGGAAATCAAGAATATGATGAGAAGCACCAAGTCTGCCTATGATAACAAGATAGCCACAAACTCTAAAGACAACCACAGGGACTTTTTTAGCCTTGGAAGTAAACTCTGCAATATCTTGCCATGGTCTGGTTGCATTGCAACTGGTGCTATCCACACCAGCCCATAACCCATAACAAAGATTGTAGTGAATACACTTAGTTATTATTTTTACTCTGCCAACTTTAACCTCAGACCCTCCTCCCATACCAGCTTAGGCTGACTTCCAGTCCATATCACACAAATCTCAACTGCTTTCTCCAAAATACAACGTAACACATCCATGGTGCCAGAGAACATACTCAGCTACATAATGGAAAGCTTAAAGCATCACTTAGCCAAGCCTCTCCTAAACATCTTCAGTCAAAATCTCTTTACAGGATACTTACCTGAAGAAAGGAGAAGTACCCTGGTGAACCCCATTCATAACGGCAGACCTTCTCCTCTCACGAGCCTTATCTGTAAATCGATGCAACAACTTATCATACAGCTCATTGATGAGGGCATACAAGCTCTCTGGTCTTTAGACCCTTCTCAGTTTAGCTTTGTCAATAGTAGGGAGTGTCTTCTTAGTCTTGTTAGCGTCTTTGAAAAAGTCATAAAAGGTCTGGATGAAGGACTTTCCATCTCCATTGCTTGTCTGTTCATAGCCACAGCATTTGATGCCATTCCACTCTCTGGCATTATGAATAAGATAAGCCAACTTAAAATCAACCCCTTTTAGTTTACTGAATTACTAAATAGCTGCCAACGAATACACTCAATCAGAATAAATGATTTTCTCCCCAAAATGCAAAATATAACTAGTGGTGTTCTGTCCTAGATAATCCCCTTTTTGGAATCTGTTTTCTGTGAAGTACAGACAAATGCTAATACCCTTTAACTAGCTAAATTTGCAGATGACCACAAGTTCTGAATCATCCTAAACTCCCCTTAAGATTCACTGATAACCAAATAAGACCTAGATCACGCTAGTAACTGATGCTAATCACTGTCTTCCCCTCGATACAAATAAATGTTGTAAAGTCACCTGTGGTAAAACCAATGCTCCTGCACAGCATCATATAGATGGAGTTCACCTTAAGATTCGCACCATGATTTCATTTAGGCTGAGACAACATTCTGTCCTTAATTCAATGTATCTCTAAAACAGTAAATCCTTGTACTTCTCATCTGTCAGTCCAAATTATAGTCTGTCCTAATTTCCATTTACTCTGATTCATTCACTCCATCGTAGAATGCAATGTTCCATTTGCATGTATAGATGTAAGCAAGTCTACAAACTAAAAAGAAAAAGCAAAAAACTCTAAGGTTTAAAGAATCACTGTTATCCAGACAGAGAAAAGGCCTTATCCCACAAAGTGATCTGTTCTTTGCTTTTTGAGCTATGAAAAACTCTGTATCTCTGTACTCTCCTTTTTCTTGAAAAGAAAACTGCTTCCATCAATACCTATTTCAAAGATGCAGTTTTGCACCAACATATCGACAAGTCCTGATTCAAGGATAAATTCATCATTTATCACTTCTCTTGCCTATAAGAAAAGCTTCCTCTACATATTAGGTGGCATAATACATTAGCAACATTCAGAATTCAAGTAGATGAATAGATGAGACCATGTAGGTTCATACCAATGGATGAGATTGTTGGCTCATACCAGTTGATGAGATCGTATAGGCTCATACCAATTGATGAGATCGTATAGGCTCATACCAATGGATGCGATTGTTGGTTCATACCAGTTGATGAGATCGTATAGACTCATACCAATTGATGAAATTGTATAGGTTCATACCAGTTGATGAGATCGTATAGGCTCATACCAATTGATGAGATCATATAGGCTCATACCAGTTGATGAGATCGTATAGGCTCATACCAATTGATGAGATCATATAGGCTCATGCCAATGGATGAGATTGTTGGTTCATACCAGTTGATGAGATCGTATAGGCTCATACCAATTGATGAGATCATATAGGCTCATACCAGTTGATGAGATTGTATAGGCTCATTCCAATTGATGAGATCATATAGGCTCATACCAATTGATGAGATCGTATAGGCTCATACCAATGGATGAGATTGTTGGTTCATACCAGTTGATGAGATCGTACAGACTCATACCAATTGATGAAATTGTATAGGTTCATACCAGTTGATGAGATCGTATAGGCTCATACCAATTGATGAGATCATATAGGCTCATACCAGTTGATGAGATCGTATAGGCTCATACCAATTGATGAAATTGTATAGGCTCATACCAGTTGATGAGAGCATATAGGCTCATACCAGTTGATGAGATTGTATAGGCTCATACCAATGGATAAGATTGCATAGGTTCATATCAAGATTCAGTGGCTACAAACATTTAACTAAGCCAGACTAAACAGTATTGCATCGGAACGGATGTTCTCATTTCCTTTGCTGCTTCTTTTATCTTCCCTTTTCTCCCACTTCTATCTATTCCTTTCCATTTAGCATAATCCAAGCCAGCTATGTAATAATAGTCTATCTGTTTCTCCCAATTTAATTTGACCTCTTACCATCATTTTCTGAATTATTAGCTCACCTCCAAGCGTTCTTTTTTATGACATTGTTTGTTAAGCCTACAATGGCTGACTTAGTGCTGGCTTTATATAAACCTATTAACCTCATGTTCATGTCTGCATTCCAGTAAATTCCTCCTGCATCAACATGCTATCCTGTCCTTCCACAACAGAAGACTGTTCATCTGCAGCAGAAGCAGTAATTATAGTAAGATTACCATCCTATTCTCTGTATGCAGAAAAACAATCAAACTTACAGCTGCTGGGCCCCTTCTCTTCATTATGGGCCCCTGCTCCTCATCATCATTGGAGGTCACAGTTGTTGGGAGCCCACAGCCATTGGGCCCAGCTAGGGTTCTCAGCATCCTGAGAGCTTATTGTACCTTGTCGTGCAGCAACAACAGCAGACAAAGGACATACAGTAAAATATACTTTGTCAGATGACCTATAATTGTCCCTGCAGAAGAAGGCATTTATTAAAGGATTCAACAAGACAATGCCCTTGGAAAAGGACACTTGTGTCTCGTGGGCTTACCCAGTTAGTCAAAAAAGACGCATGTACTTATATATATATATATATATATATATATATATATATATATATATATATATATATATATAAAATGTAGCAGTTTATTGTTACTTGGATGAAGTGGAACATGCACTATTTTGCTGTATAGCTGAGGATTGCACAACAGAGCATGTACATGTGTTGTCTGTTATTCTCAACAACAAACATTAAACCCTACTGACACAACCAAGCATTTCTCTAGGATTAGACTGCTGATGCCTTTAGTTGCCTAATACTGTTTCTTCGTATTTACTTCAATAATTGTAAAACCATATGATATGCAAATTAATAAAATATTTCCTCTTAAAGTTTGCAAGATAAGCAGTACATCTGTGTAGACATGTGACTTCTTTCTGGTACTGGAGCGTCATCATTTGTTGTGCACAGACTAATTATGCATGGCATCATTTTCATATTTCTATAAATACTGCAACAGGGAAGGGACACACAAAATCGTTTAGTCTCACGGGAACGCTCACAGCATTAGGAACAAAAATGCTGCTGATAATGTGTGTGTGTGTGTGTGTGTGTGTCTGTGTGTGTGCGTGAGTGTGCGTGTGTGTAGCCTGGGCTGGTTACTGAGATATTGTGAAGTGTTTACAAAATGTAAAAAAAATATATTATTTACTATAACTATTGTGAATTACAAAATCAGTTTTAAGATGTGGAATCTAATGAATGCTATTAATGTTAAATAGAGGATGTGGTAAACAGTTTGAGGTTTATACTTCCTTAGTAACACTTACGGTTGCAAAACAATGAACATTTGTAGTATGAGTTTATAACTTGATTGTGTCAAAAGGCCTACTAGAAATGATAGTGCAATTTTCCAGAGCTCCAGTAGGGACAGTGAACATGAAGGACACATGACATGTTGTCTAAGGGGCGAGCACATCATTGCTACTAGCACTGTCTGATAGACTGCTCCTGTTGCAAAACATCGGTATAATCTTGTCGTCAGCTGTAAGCTGCATTCCCAGTGGCAGTGTCCAGCCATTTTCCTGTAGCAATTAAATATCAATTTTCCCTTTATCCTTTTCTGACATGTTGCAATATTCACTACTATGTCTTAAAAATCCCATAACAGCATTGATATCTACTGCTACTTCCAACCGCCTCCACTGTTTCAGCTTTTGATTTCCCCAGCAAGCCATCAGGAAAACATGCATGTAGAACATTTATCAACACTTCTGCCTTCTGCTCTGTCATCTTAACCTTCTTTCATCCATTCACTGCAAACAATGTGCATAACATCAGATAAAATTCAACACTTAAAGAAAACACAGTGGGTTGTAAAGGCATCTCTTGTATGGTTTATGTCTTTATGAGTATCTTTATTTATTAGCAATTTATTAGCAGTTTGTTTACTGGGTAAGTGAGGTGGTCTGCTGAACCTTGTCAGTCATAACCCATGTACTAAAAGCAGTACAAAGAAAGTGTATGTTATACAACAGAAACAAAGACATACATGCATATATTTTAAAAAAACAACATATAACAGAGAACAAGGAATTAGGAAGGAGAAATCTGAGCATTTTGTTTTCTGCAGTTTATACATGTTGTTGTAAGAATGGAGACAAAGCAGTGGTAGGCCGTATTCTTGCTTTGAGATAAGGACTTTTTTTAGGTAGAGCCGCTCATGTAGCAGGTAAAAGGAAGTGAGGGATCATGTAGCAGAGCCGGAGTCGGGCAGAACTTTAGTGATGGTACTGTCAGTGAAGGTGAGGGAGGGAACCAAAGTCCAAGATACCTTTATTGTATAGTGTTTAGGATGAAATTTCCGTTAACATCTTTAAGGATTAGAGTTAGGCACTTTTTATAGAGCTGTTTTATTAAGCAGCTTAAGTTGCTTGGCAAATTATGCCTGACCTTGCAAACAGTATACAAGGTGAAGGTATGTACAAAAGTTTACTTATTAACTCACTGTAATAAGCAGGGTTTCACATGCCACCAAATGCTGTCTAAAACAGCAGCCATATCAGCAACAATGTATTTATTATATGTCATAAATTAATATTTCCAGACTCCAGACAAATCTCAGATGACCTGCAATCAGTGCTGTAGATGCCAAGTACATGAAATGACTGTATACTAAAGAAATTTGATGTCAGACTGATATGCTAATTATATTTAAATATTTTGTGGTGTACATATATTTGTAAGAAATGTAATAGCATGCATCCTGTTTTTAAACAACTTTATTGAATTATCATTTACATAAAAGTAATCAAACTGTATTAACAAGTTTATGTTTACAAACATCCTTCACATATATTGCTATATATCATATTACCTAAGCAAAATTACATTAATTATTCAATGTATGCCCTTTTTTAAACAAGAAACATCTTTATTAAACCATCATTAACAACACAGGCAATCATACATTTATATAAATCAAAACAAACCACACTAACACAATCCTAGTTGCAAGCATTTTACATCGCAAACCATACTGACACACTCCCAGTTGCAAACATGATACATCATTTATAATCTATCCAATCATTTTCAGTCAACATTACATAGCTCATTTAAGCCCTGCCTCCTTTTAAACCTCATTCCTCCCTGTATGTATTGTTCCCACAATTCCCATTTTTTCCTGTGTTGTTTGCTCCTACCTTTTTCTAAAGATCTCAGTTCCAGTTGTTTTATCTCTGTTACTATATTCATTACTTCAAGTATAGTTGGTTTAGATTTTGGTTTCCATTTTCTATTAATTGCTTTTTTATCAACCACCATAATTAGACATAGCAAGACCTTACCATGTCTAGGCAATTCTGATTCTGTATCATTGCTCAGAAAAATCATCTTCCTCATTACACCAATCTGCTCACCCAGCATCTCTAACAGTACATCCCACAGGGAATCCTCAAAGTCCAACAACTCTCTGCACTCCCACAAAATATATTCTCAATTATCTCTCTTTCTTCCCCATCACACCTCCAACATTTGCTGTCTACTTGAGAAAAACTCTCTGGAGTCTACTTGGGGGGGGGGGTATAAAATATCTATGTAAATATTTCCAAGCAAAAATCGTTGCATATTTGGGAGACATACATATATCTTCCCAATTGTTTCTTTGTGACTTGCTTTCCAATCTTTCTTCCCAATCCTTTCTAACCTCCTCTGGTTGATTCTTATAGTTATCATGCAATATTTTATATGTTCTACTAATTATTCCTATTTAATGGCAGCTTCTGTTCTAGATTTTACTAAAAACTCTATCAGTGCTGGTGCTTCATTTAGGATCCCCTATTTCTTTCTCTTTGCCTATACTCTGATATCAGTCCTTGATAGAGAAGGCAATCTCTAACCTGCAATCCAAATAAATTCTTGTCGTCTTCCCATGCTATTACCTTTCCCTCTCTAGTTATTTGCTCCCGATACCTTGGCTCCTTTGCCAGTTTTCTACATAGATTCTAGCCCCCTCTTGCCTGTTTTCTATATCCCTAATTGCAGTCATCCCTACCAACAGAATCTCCTTTCTCCATTCCCATGTTGTCTTAGTTCTTAGGATACTTTCTGCTACTTTATAGATATAATATTCTGTATGATTATTGGTATCCTCCTTAAAGGCCTGTATCCAAAATCCCAGTTTCTCCTTGTTTCTTGAGCTTCCCCCTGTTTCATCATCTTCCCTTTTCACTTTGAATTATAACTTTCTGCTTGTGCTACGTATAGGAACCTTAACTGTGTAGCCCTGAAATACCCCTTCAAATTGAGTAATCCCAGACCGCCTTGTTCTACTGGAAGAATCAGCTTATCCCACTTGACTCTTGCTGTCTTCCCCTCCCAGATAAAGTCCTTCAGCTCTTTATTAATTGCTATCCACAACTTCTTCTCTGGTTGACAAAAATATGCCTGACCTGTGTATAAGACTAAAAGGACTAAAAACATGAATTATCTTTTGTTTAGTCTGTTTCCACATATCCTTAGCTGCCACACCAGAATAGTTTTGAATCCATACTCCTAAATACCTCATTTTACTGTGTCCCTATAAATATGGATATTGGTGAACCAATTCATATGTGGGTACATAATTTACCACTGTTGCCTTTGTTTTAGCTTTGTTAATTTTGTATCCTGAAAAGATATGAAACTGTCTCAAAATGTTCCACAACACTGTAATGTCTCTTTCTGGTTTTGCCAGGTATAAAATAATATCATCTGCAAACATAGCCATTTTTTTCTTGACTACCATACTAATTATATCCTTGAATTTCTGAGTCCCTTATTTTCTTTGCCAATGGTTCTAAATATAACACAAATAACAAAGGGGAAAGAGGACCTCACCCACTTTAATTTTTGCCTATGATCACTCATATACCTCCTAATCAGCCTTAGATTTTTTTCAGGAAATACAAATGTTCCATTGCCCCGCTCATAAAGTCCCGGCTTACTCTGTCAAATGCTTTCTCTGCATCAAGACTTAACAACAACAATGGTATTTGCCTACATTCTGCTTCTCTCTGGATCATCAATGTTCTGTTAATGTCAACAAATGTTTGCCTCCCCTCCACAAAACCGCATTGACCAATATTTATCAATTTTGGCATAATTTTTTGCCATTCTTTTAGCCATTATAGACATAAACACTTTATGGGCCTGTATGAAGCTGGATCTGATGGAGATTTACCCTCTTTAGGTATTACAGCTACAACTGTTTTGCTTTCCTCCAGGATGTTGGTACGTCTCCTGCTCTTAAAATACTGTTAAACAAAACCTTCCAGATCTTTATCAGTTTTTTAACTCCTAGCTTCCAAACTTCCACAGGAATACCCTCTATTCCTGGGGACTTTTCTGTAGACTGGTTATGCATCACAATTTTTATTTCATCTCCTGCTATCCTAACCATTAGTAATTGAGCCTCATCTACCTCTAACCTTGGCATATTTAATTCTTCTGTAAACATTTCTATTTGTATCTTTTCTTGATTTTCATATTTCTATGTTTTACACACATTTTCATAGAATTTCTGAAGTATTTCTAATACTTATACAGGATCCCTTGTTATCTTCCTTGTTATAGGCTCCCTAAGCTTAGCAACAGCCCTTTCTAACTTCTTTTGCCTGAGTTCATAGGTTCATAGGTAGCTACTAGGCTATCGGCCCTAGGGCCTATACAAGCCTAGCCAAAAAGGTACCCTGGCTTTCGCCACCCAAAAAAATTATTTTCCTGTGCCCCTGTCGAGCAGAGCCACAGAGGTGATCCCCGGGGTGAATTTCCTATTTCCCATCCAATCATCAAGATTTTTCTTGAAGAGTGCTAATGAGGAGCTTTGTTTGATATAGACAGGTAGTTTGTTCCAGAGTATGGGAAGTCTCTGGGACAGGAATATATCCCTCCAGCATGTTCTGTTTATTGTGGTGACAAGGTTTAGGTCCTTAGAGCGTGTAGCTCGGAGGGACTGGGATTTCTTTAAGTGGAGCATATCCGACAGCTCTGGGTTTGACATAGCTTTGTATGTTAGGCAGAGATCATCTCTGAGTAGGAGATATGTGACGGAGTAAAGCTGGAGTTTTTTGAGACTGTCTGTGTAGGGCATCTGTTTGACGCTGGTAATCCTCTTTGTGAGGTATTCCTGTGGCCTTTCCAGTTGTTGTAGATGTCTTGTGAGGTACATACCAAAAGGGGCATTGTACTCTATAATGGGTCTAATGAGTGATGAGTAAACGGGAACAATGACCTCTTTTTTTCTGGATGAGAAACCTTTTGTGATGAGGTGTGCCACGTAGAAGGATTTCCTGACTACTGTGGCGATGTGATTATCAAAGGAGAGACTACTGTCCACCTGTGTTCCAAGGTCTCTTATCACACTTTCAGTGTTATGTATACTACCACCTATGTTGTAGTTCATGAGTATAGAGTTTTTACCAAAGAGGATGGCAATGCACTTTTTGGCACTGAGCTTGAGGCCATGGCTTTGACACCAGGCATCTGTCTCAGTAATGCCCTTTTATAGGATATTCACATTGTTAGGAATTTCGATTATGGTTCCTAGTTTGCAGTCATCTGCGAACTTTGTTAGCCAAAGACCTTCTGTGTTAGCCTGTACTTCAGAGAAGTAGATACCAAACAGGAGAGGGCCCAGGACTGAACCCTGTGGTACTCAACTTGTCACTGGTCTGAAGTCAGATTTGGAGTCTGCTACTTTCACAGTGTAGGTTCTGTCAGTGAGCCAGTTGGCAACCCATCTTCCCATCTTGTGACATAGGGATTTATACCTAGTTTAGTGACTTTATCTATAATTCCAGAGTGGGGGATGGTGTTGAAAGCCTTGACAAGATCTAGATAGGCTGTGTGAACCACCTTACCCTCATCTACGACTTTGGTGACTGCTTTAAAGAAGTCTATCAGGTTTAGGAGACATGATCTGCCTTTTACAAACCCAAACTGGGTGGGGACCAGAGTTTGGAGATTACTAATGTCTTTGTTTATAAGTTCCATGATGATACATTCCATGGCCTTGCAGACCAGGCTCGTCAGGCTAATGGAGCAGTAGCTCCAGGGGTCCATGGTGGCTCCCCCCTTGTGGAGTGGGATAACCGTTGCTGTGCGCCATTCAGCGAGCACAAAGCCTGAGGTGAGGCTATGATTGAACATGGTACTTAGGTGGGGTGCCAGTTTGTTCTGTAGTTCATGCAGAATGCAGCCTGGGATATTGTCTGGTCCCATGGATGCTGTGGTCTTGGCTTTGGAGAGTGTGGTTCATAACTGTGCAGCCGTGGTTACAGGAACTTTGCATTCTTCAGGTATAGAGATGGGCCCTTTAGGGGGTGCGAGGGGGGGTAAAGTTAGCACTAAATCTATCTGCCAGGATGATGGCAATATCAGTTGGGTCTGTATATTTAGTGCCATTGTGCTGTAACTCAGATCAGATCTGAGTGTTGCCACTGAGATTCTTGACATATAGCTATAGAATGCTTTGTGGTTGTCTTTAGAATCAGTGGCGATTTTGTTTTTGTAACTAATTTTGGAGGATTTTATCAGGGATCACAATTTCTTACTGAGGCTGACCAGGGAGCTCCTCCACTCATGGGATTTTACTCTCTTTTGCAACAGTTTCTTCCTTCTGTTGTACAGTTTGTTTATGGCAGCGGACCACCAGATTGGCTTCCTTTTTTGGAGGATTGCGTCTTGGTTCTGTTTGGGATAGCATGATCCATGCACTCGTGTAAGTGCTTATAAAGTGCTATTGTGTAGGATTCAGTTGTCATAACTGTATTGTCCATCTGTATGGGTGTCATGAGGTTCACCACTTCTGTCTTAAGAAGCATGAAGTTGGCTTTGGAGAAATTTTTTACTGTGGTTTCCTTAATGGGGGGTGGGGGGCAGGATGTAGATATCTAGGGTGATTAGCTTATTGTCGGATCGGACCAATGAGGCGTTGACTTCAGGTATGGAACACTGGTCACTCATGTTGGTAATTACTAGATCTAGGATATTGTTGCCCCTGGTGGAGGTGTGGATAAGTTGATCCAGGGCATTGGAGTTTATGAATTCCAGAAAGCGTTGAGCAAAGGAGTTGGTACATGAGTAGTTTTCCCAGTTAATGGTGGGGTAGTTGAAATTGCCCATTATTAAGGTGTTTGGTTGAACCCTAATATTTTCCAGTACATCATGAAAAGAGGAGTGGGAATCCTGGGGCATGGTGGGGGATCTGTAGCAAGCTATAATTTGAATTTCAGTTTTGCCCAGAGTTAGTTGCACTTGGATGCATTATGCTGAGCAACTAGCCCGGAGGTGTGGATATCCTTAATGAATATGGACACACCTCTGCCTTTGGTGTTCCAGTCCCGTTTACATGGCTGAAAAGTGTGGTATGAGTCATAGCCTAGTACTGCAGGGGTGCTCTCTGAAACCTTGAACCAGGTCTCAGTCACTGCACAGACATCGATGTTCTCCATTTTAAGGAGTGCCTCGAGTGAGTGCATTTTGAGATTTAGACTTCTAGCATTGAGTAGCATCACTCTCAGTCTTTGCTTGCCTGTTCCTATTACGGTGGTGAATTTGTCATTTGAACCTTGCCTAAAAAGGCGCTATAAGGGCGGCAAGAACCTTAGCCAGTATCCGGAATCCCAGGGGTGACAGGTGCAGGCCATCTGTGGCATCCCAGGCAGACAGATACTGGATCCCTTTAGAATGACACCAGAAGCTTAGCCAATTGTTGAAGTCAATCATTTTGTCCTTGTACTGCGGTGATGGCAGAATGCTACTCAGGGCTAGAGTCATACCTGCCTGGGCTACAAGATTGGAGAGCTCTTCCATGTCTCTTTTCATGTAGTCCAGGGAGGTACGTCTCAGGTCGTTTACAGCAAAATGGACAATGATAGAGTCATATTTGTACTTGTTGTGGAGTGACCTGAGTGCGTGGGTTATGTGGTGGATCCTGGCACCCGACAGGCAGCTGACAGTAACCTTCACATTGTTTAGCCTGGTGAGTGGGACATCAGTGTGCCTGACTATAGAGTAACCTATGACTAGTGTGTTGGGTACATTGTTTTGCCTTATTGGCTGTAGTTGAGTGGCACACTGAGTCTGCGGGGTATGTGTCATTTGGGTTGTGTTGGGGGGGTGGAGGTTGCTAGCATTTCTGATTTTGAGGTCTCTGTTGCTTGAGCAGATTATTATTGAGAGCCTCCGCAAATGTTTTTGTGTTTCTATGTGTGGATTTTGGTGGTGTAGATTTAGTGAGACTATGTGATGAGTGTGGTGTGGTGCAAGTGTTTACCTTCTCCTCTTGACTGTCAAGTTCAGTCTTGGTTGGAGAGAGCTTTACCTCCAGTTTAGCTAGATAAGTGCATCTCTCACAGGTTGTAGTGTTGGTTGGAAGGAGGAGAGGGTTGTCTGTGTACATGAGGCAATTTCTACATTGCCCCAAGATGCCCAGATTCATCAGATAGACAGGAGATAACACTGGGAGCTGACCCTTGGACTTGCCTGAATAAAAAACTATTTTCCTCTAGATAAGTGAGGAAAGTGAGTACAAGAGCTGTTTTTCTCTAAGCAAGTGAGGAAAGTAAGTACCAAAACTGTTTTCCTCTAGGTAATGAGGAAGGTTGAGTGCTATAGTAATTAGTAGCTTATTTATTGCTTAAAACAAGTTCTGAACAAGTGCTGATCACGAATAAGCAAATTCAAGTGCTAAAACTAAGAATCTGTATCTGGACTAAACTAGTTACAGGAAAGGGAGGAAACAAGTGCAAATGCAGGCTTTTAAATGAGAAAGTTGAGAGAGATGGAAAAACTGCCCAAACGGCCAGTAACTACAGTTTCTGGGCCAGAACCACTTCTCTTGTGGTAGATAGTTTACCTAGTGCTTACCACTCCCACTGATAAACTAGAAGGCTTCCCTCCAACACAGAAAGCTTGGGGGACTCAGAAGCTTACATACAGTCCTGGATACAGCAAATCTGAATCTGGACTACACTAGTTACAGGAAAGGTAGGAAACAGGCTTAGATTGTTTTTTTGTTTATACAGAAAAGTAGCTAAAACAGCAGTAAAACAATTCAAATGCAGAGCAAGCTAGCACACTTGAGAATGTAGCAATGTTAGACGAAACAGTTTACAAAAATGCAATTAAATTAAAAATAACTACAAACAAGTGCAGAAGGAGTCTATTAGGTAGAATGAGGTAAAGAGATGGGACTGGGGGGAGTGTCCCAGATCAAATGTACAGTGGGGGTGGGCAACTGGAAAAGCCTCCAAATTTAAACAACAAGACAGGAATAGGGAGGATGGGTAGGGGAAAACCAACACCTTCAGCAGAGATCTGAAAAAACTATACAGTGAAGCAAATATAACAGTGCACAATGCTGAAGTTAGCCAGCAATGATATAAAATTAGTCAAGCAACAATTAACAGTACACAACTCTGAAGTGCCAGAAAAATATACTTAACTCTGTATATCTCCAGATAGTTTGAAGAGCACTCTGTCAGGACACAGGAAGGATCCAGCAGTGATATACGCATTGTGCTAAAAGTTTTTGTGCTCTAGTGATATTACCATAAAAAAGTTACTTAACAGCAGATTTTCTAAACTTGTGTATATTGAGATAATCGCTTATTTTCTGCTTAGCATTCTCCATTGATCCTCTTCTTGTTCTGTGAGATCCCCCTATTCTGCAATACTTTAACATTTGCCAGTCCCTCTAAACGATTCTTGTTTCTGCTCAATCATAGCTCCCTTTCTTTTATTTCCACCCTATTTTTAAATTCCAACTTAATTTTATCCCACTTCCTAGCTATATTTTCAGAAGTAATTTCTATCCTCTCAAATAGCTCCTGAATAATCTTCACTATCCATTCCTTAAATTCCTACCTTTTCAATAGACAGGTGGGAAGGTGCCAATGTCTCATTTTTATTTCATTACCCTGTGTTTTTATTTTAGTTACTATTGGCGCATGATCTGAAATAGTTATTGGGTGTTTATCAAGACCTTCAATTAAATGCACATGTTCCTCTGAAATGTAAATTCTATCTAGCCTAGCCCAGTTTTTATATCTTGGGGAATAATATGTAAATTCACTCTGAACTCCTATTACTGAATTCACATTTTCTGTGCCAAATATTTCAGAAATTTCTTCAAAAATCTACCCTCCTTTGTTATGCTTTCCCTTCTGGGCCCCCCAGACACATCTTCACTGCAGCAAATCAAATTCCAGTCCCCAACTATAAGGAATATTCCTTGCTGAAAACTGATTATTTATCTCAGAAATTTCTTAAGCTCCATTATAGCAATTTCATGTGGAATATAAATACATGCCTGTGTAATCCTCCTCCCTTGCCACTAGCCCCTTAGCACTACAAATCTGCCATTATATTCTTTTTTGTCCTCTTATGTCACTATTGGAGCTCCTCTTGCAATTAATTGCTAAGCTTAGGGAGTCTATAACGAGGAAGACAAGAAGGGATCCTCTTGTAATTAATTGACTTTAACAATTGGCTAACCTTCTGGTGTCATTCTAAGGGGATCCAATATCTGTCTGCCTGGGATAACATGATCGACAGACCATGATGCTTTGCCAGAGATGGCCTGCACCTGTTGCCCTTAGGATTCCGGATGCTGGCTAAGGCTGTTGCCACCATATACTGCCTTTTTTAGGCAAGGTTCAAATGACAAATTCACCACCGTAGCAGGGACAAGCAAACAAAATCTGAGGGTAATGTTATTCAGTGCTAGAAGTCTAAACCTCAAAATGCATTCACTCAAGGCACTCCTTAAAATGGAGAACATCGACATCTGTGCAGTGACAGAGACCTGGTTCAAGGCTCCAGAGAGCAATCCTGCATTACCAGGCTATAATTCATATCACACCTTTCGGTCACCTAACCTGGACCGAAACACTAAAGGTGGAGATGTGTCCATATTCATTAAGGATATCCACACCTCCAGGCTAGTTGCTCAGCAGAATGCATCCGAGATTACCCAAGTGCAGCTAACTCTGGGCAAGACTGCAATCCAAATTGTAACTTGCTACAGATCACCCACCATGCCTCAGGATTGTCACTCCTTATTTCTTGATACACTGGAAAATATTAGGGTACAACCCAACACCCTACTAATGGGTGATTTCAACCACCTCACCATTAAGTGGGAAAACTACTCAAGTACCAACTCTTTTGCTCAACGTTTTCTGGAATTCATAAATTCCATTGCCTTGGATCAAATTATCCCCACCCCCACCAGGGGCAGCAGTATCCTAGACCTGGTCATTACCAACATGGGTGACCAGTGTTCCACACCAGAGGTCAATTCCTCATTGGTCAGATATGACCACAAGCTAATCACCCTAGACATCCACATCCCACCCCCACCCCCATTAGGGAAACCACTGTAAAAACTTTCTCAAAAGCCAACTTCATGCTTCTTAAGACAGACTTTACAACACCCATGCAGACGGACAATAGAGGTACAACTGCTGAATCCTACACAAATGCACTTTATAAGCACTTACACGAGTGCATGGACTGTGCTATCCTTAACAGAAGCAAGATCCTATCCTCCAAAAAAAGTAAGCCAATCTGGTGGTCCCCTGCTATAAACAAACTCTACAACAGAAGAACGAAACTGTTGCAAAAAAGAGTAAAATCCCATGATTGGAGGAACTCCCTGGTCAGCCTCAATAAGAAGCTGAGATCCCTCATAAAATCCTCCAAAGCTAGTTATGAAAACAAAATCACCACTGATTCTAAAGACAACCACAAAGCATTCTATAGCTATGTCAAGAATCTCAATGGCAACACTCAGATCTGCTCTGAGTTACAGCACAATGGCACTAAATATACAGAACCAACTGATATTGCCAACATCCTGGCAGATAGGTTCAGTGCTAACTTTACCCCCCTCTCACCCCCTAAAGGGCCCATCTCTATACCAGAAGAATGCATAGTTCCTGTAATCAGGGCTGCACAGGTAAAAAACACACTCTCTCTAAAGCCAAGACCACAGCATCCATGGGACCTGACAACATCCCAGGCTGCGTTCTACATGAACTACGGAATGAACTGGCACCCCACCTAAACACCATGTTCAATCATAGCCTCACCTCAGGCTTTGTGCCCACTGAATGGTGCACAGCAACAGTTGTCCAACTCCACAAAGGGGGAGCCACCATGGACCCCAGGAACTACCGCCCCATTAGCCCAACGAGCCATGAAACTTATAAACAAAGACACTGGTAATCTCCAAACTCTGGACCCCACCCAGTTTAGGTTTGTAAAAGGCAGATCATGTCTCCTAAACCTGATGGACTTCTTTGAAGCAGTCACCAAAGCCGTAGATGAGGGTAAGGTGGTTCACACAGCCTATCTAGATCTCGCCAAGGCTTTTGACACCATCCCCCACTCTGGAATTATAAATAAACTCGCTAAACTAGGTATAAAAAGCCCTATGTCACAAGATGGGATGCCAACTAGCTCAATGGCAGAATCCACACTGTGAAAGTAGCAGACTCCAAATCTGACTTCAGACCAGTGACAGGTGGAGTACCACAGGGTTCAGTCTTGGGTCCTCTCCTGTTTGGTATCTACTTTTCTGAAGTACAGTCTAGCACAGAAGGTCTTTGGCTAACAAAGTTCGCAGATGACTGCAAACTAAGAGCCATAACTGAAACTCTTAATGATGTGGATATCCTACAGAAGGGCCTCACTGAGACAGATGCCTGGTGTCAATGCCATGGCCTCAAGCTCAATGCCAAAAAGTGCATTGTCATCCCCTTTGGTAAAAACTCTGTACCCATGAGCTACCATATAGGTGGTAGTCTACTTAACACTGAAAGTGTGATAAGAGACCTTGAGACACAGGTGGACAGTAGTCTCTCCTTTGATAACCACATCGCCACAGTAGTCAGGAAATCCTTCTATGTGGCACACCTCATCACAAAAGGTTTCTCATCCAGGAAAAAAAGAGGCCATTGTTCCCCTCTACTCATCACTCATTAGACCCGTTATAGAGTACAGCACCTCTTTTGGTATGTACCTCACAAGACATCTATAACAACTGGAAAGGCTGTAGAAATACCTCACAAAGAGGATTACCGGCCTCAAACAGATGCCCTACGCAGACCATCTCAAAAAACTCCAGCTTTACTCCATCGCATATCGCCTACTCAGAGGCAATCTCTGCCTAACATACAAAGCTATGTCAAACCCAGAGCTGTTGGACATGCTTCACTTAAAAAATCCCAATCCCTCTGAGCTACATGCTCTAGGGACCTAAACCTTGTCACCACAATAAACAGAACATGCTGGATGGATAAATTCCTGTCCCAGAGACTTTCCATACTCTGGAGCAAACTACCTATCTATATCAAACAAAGCTCTTCATTAGCACTCTTCAAGATAAATTTTGATGATTGGATGGGAAATAGGAAATTCACCCCGAGGATCACCTATGTGGCTCTGCTCGACAGGGGCACAGGAAGATAGTTTTCTTGGGTGGCGAAAGCCAGGGTACCTTTGGCTAGGCTTATATAGGCCCCAGGGCCAATAGCCTAGTACCTACCTATGAACTTATAATATAAGTACTCCTCTTTTCCATTCTCCCAGATACTCCACTGAATAACCATCCTGAAATCCTTTCTTTGTCAAATTCACATGCTCAGTTCTTTCCAAGTGTACCTCCTGTAACATAGGTATTTGTACTCTACATTTTAATATAGTTCACTGTTATTTCTTGTTGGAAACAATAAGAACTTTAACCCCACCAATTTCCAATATGAACTCAAACAATGCAACTGGTCAGAACTAAAACAACTTCCACTAGATGAGGCTGTAGTTTACTTTAATACCAAATTCCTTACCATACTTGATTCTCATGTGCCTGGATGCACTATTAGAACTAAAACAAAAGTCACCCCATAGCTTTCAAAAGACTCCAAATCAAAAATAGTACTCAGAAATAAAGCATGGGTCAAATGGCATACCACAAAAGCCCCTCTAGACCAAATTAGATACTGGCAGCTAAGAAATGAGACAAAAAAATCCATCTTGCTAGATAAAAAAAACTTCCATTGCCATCTACAACAGATTAATCAAAACAACCCTCAGAAGTTTTGGGCAGGTATAAACAAACTCCTTCACACATGTCAATCCTCTACTCCTACTTTCTCAGCCTCTATCCATAAATCTCCGGAGGAGTTGGCAAATACCTTCAATAGCTTCTTTACAGAGACCATCCAGTCCCTAGCTAGCCAACTAACTCCTGTCTGCTCTAAAGTCAATGCGACTATACCCAGTTCTCAACTCTCTTTTAGCTTTCAACCAGTTTCTACATCTCTTATTTGAACCTTAATTAAAAAACTAAAACCTACTACCCTTTCGGCCGATCTTCTCCCTGCTGAATATCTGCAAAAAGCTGCAGATGCCATAGCATACCCCATCTCCATCTTAATCAGTAGAGCCATAGCAGAGCCTACCATCCCCTCCATCTGGAAAATATCCCATGTTATACCATCCCATAAAGGCGGCAGCTCTAATGAACTGTCTAATTACAGACCCATAACCATTCTGTCTCCACTAGCTAAAACCATGGAGAAGTGCATTCATAAACAACTCCTGCACTATCTCATTCAGAATAATCTGTTGACCAACTCTCAGCATGGCTTTAGACCTTATCACAGTACCACCTCAGCCCTCCTCACTTTCTCTAATGTCAATAACCAGAACTGAAATGACAACAAATTATCCTCAGCCCTCTTTCTGGAACTTTCTAAGACTTTCAGTATGGTTAACCACCAACTACTCATCCACACACTGAAAACCATTTCCTTAGACAACCATGCTCTACAGTGGTTTTATTCTTATCTGGGTGGTAGACAGCAGGCTGTACTATGGCAGGACAAAATCTCATGCCTTTTACCCAACACCATAGGGGGTCCCCCAGGGTTCCATATTAGGACCCCTTCTCTTCTCACTCTTTATTAATGATCTGCACACAGCCATCCCAGATGCATCCTGCATTCAATATGCAGATGACACCACTTTGGTTTGCTCTGACACCTCATCAACAAATCTGTTGACAATAACCCAGAATACTTTCAACACAGTTGTAAATTGCCTCGCTGGTGTCGCCTGATCTTAAACCCTAACAAAACAAAGCTTTTACTTTTCTCTCCTACTCGTAAGTCCTTAGCCCTATCCTTCACCATAAAATCTAATAATGGTACCATCACCTCCCCAGATGCCTATACAAAACTCCTAGGAGTTATCGTAGATAACAACCTCAGATTTGACATGCATGTCAATCAAACCATTAAAACCATTAATAAAAAACTTGGCTTGCTATATAGGATTAAATCTTTCCTAAGTCCACCTGCCAGAACAGCCATTGCCCCCTCTCACCTACTTTCTACCCTTCTATTCCTTTCCTTTGCTCACCAACCTGAGTAAATCTGATCTTAGCAAACTCTCTAGCTGCTATAAGCACATTGCTAGATTTGCCACTGGCATGCCCTACAGGACACACCACTGTCACAATCTAAAACACCTTGGCTGGATAGAACTGTCAAGCCTACTTCAGTATAACCATCTTACAGTGGCACATAAAATACGCAACAAACCAGATAATATGCCAGCACTTAAAAACGTAATCATCGCATATAGCAACCTTAGGTCACTTCACTCATCCAACAGACTGCTGGTATAAACATTCAAATCCAATAACTCAGCCGGTAACTCTCTGTTTGCAAACTGTGTTGATAAAACTTGGAACTCCCTCCCTGTTGATCTTACTCTAGAACCCTCCTTAGCCTAATTCAAAAAATGTCTCAAACTCTATCTCAAATCACAGTAGTTATGTCCTTGCTCTAGTCCTGATTAGCTCACTACTCTAAAACTGTGTGCTAAAAATACTTCTTTGCAACTTTAGCTGAGTCAGAATCTGTTTGTTTATAACCTCATTTAAATCTACAATTTGTTGGACTGTATAACTTGCTTGTCATAATTAAGTTTGTAAATGGTGCTTATGTTATATGTAATATTTTTTCTGTATGTATGTTTGGAACTTTACTCCCTGGGCCTCCGCTGAAAATGGACCTGTATCCAGTCAGACTATCCTGGTCAACAAATGTAAAATAAAAATAAAAATAAATAAAAATTGTATTTATCTCTGAGACCAGTTTTATTTAAAGACATTACAGAAAGTATCATTGTATTAAAAAGTTATTATTCCCACCTTTTATGTATAACATATTTTTTGTTAAATGTCTAGTTCCAGCTTTTGTGTTACATGCATACACTGCTTGGCAGGTTGAACTTTCAGTCTGAGCTTATGTCACATCTTACAGAACTTTTTGTTTTATTGAAAGCCCTCAAACAAAAAAAAAACAAACAAACAAAAAACAAACAAACAACCCCCAATACCTCCTAACACCTATTAATTTTATACTAACACACAAAACTATATACATATTCAAAAATTGAAGTTTTACCCTCCTAATAGGAACACATGTTCCAAACTGAGAGCCACACTCACAAACTTGAGTTAACCTAAAAGAAAGGTTATTCATGCTAACATGCATGGTGTAGCCTGTGCTTCTATTAAGTGCTAACTGGTTTTGTCTTATCTTTATAGCTTTCCAGCTCAGAAAACCCCTAAATGCTTTCAGAGAACATCATCTTCTAGCCAGTTTCTCTTTTCTTTTTTCCCCAGCCAATCACTCTCCACCAGACTGCAGCTTAAGAGTGAACCTGCAAGTTATCTTAAAAATTATAGCCTAATAACGTGCCTTCCGATGATGTATAAACTATACATTGGAATTGATGCTGACAGAGTTTATAGTCATTTAGAAGAAAATTCAATCATGACAATAGAACAGAAGGGTAATAAAAGAAGGTCATATGGAACAAAGGATCATGTTTTGCTAAATAAAGTCATAATGGAGAACTATGAAAAGGGGAAGAATCTAAGTATGGCATAGATTGACTAAAAAAAATTGACAGTATCTCACATTCATGGATAAAAGAGTCCTTAAAAATGTATAAGATACACCCAACAATGATCTGTTACATTACAGTGACCCTGAAACAGTGGCAGACCACTTTGAAATTAGGCTATGATAAAGGACAAATTATTATTTCAGGGATAAAAATTCAAAGGGGGATATTCCAGGCTGACTCACTGTCACTGCTGCTATTCTGTCTTGCCCTTAACCCATTAAGCTGTCGACTTAGCAGATTAGGCCATGGCTATAATTTAGCTCCTAGAAAACAACAAAGTGTAAAGACTTCCCATCTTCTCTTTGTTGATGAGTTAAAACTATAGCTCATCAGATGAGGAACTGAATGCACAACTGCAAATAGTCAAAACTTTTTCAGATGATATAAAAATGTCATTTGATCTTGATAAAAGTGCAAAAGCAACCATTAAAGTAGGAAACTGCAGCACCAAGAAAACATCAGTTTTGGACAATAATGTGATATAAAAATAATTTGAGCAAAAGGGAGTGTATAAATATTTTGGAATTGATGAAAGATCAACAATAAAACATTAAAACATGAATAAAACCTAGTAAGGAATATTTTAGAAGACTTAAATTAATTCTGAAAACAGCATTAACATCTAGGAACAAAGTTCAAGCTGTAAACCAATTTGCTGTTCCTGTCTTAACTTAGTTTTGGAGTGATTAACTGGCCCCTAAAGGTGTTGGATTGATTAGATAGGAAAACAAGAAGGATACTTCATGGTCATCAAATGATTTATAAAAATTAGTGCATACCAAGATTATATATTCCCCATTCCGAAGGAGGTATGGACCTCCTTGAAACTGATTACATGTATAGATCTGCAATCGCGGGACTGTACACATATTTGCTGACCTCACAAGACCCAAACATACTGAAAGTTTTGAAACATGAGTAGAATAAATCTAAGATGACTTCCCTGCTTAGTTTAGCAGAAGCATATTGGGATCAAGCAGGAATGGAAATCAAACCAGAAGTAGATAAAAATCAGGCAGCAACTGAGTGTGCCAAATAGCAAAAGAAAGAATATAAGGTGAAGGATCAGATGAGAAGGCAAGAAATGTGGAAAATGCATAAATATAGTTGCAAGTATAGAAAACTTCTGGAAGAACCTCATGTTGATCAGGATCAAATGCAGGAATGGTTAAGGAGAGGTGAATTCAACCCAAAAGATGAAAGGTTAATATTGGCAATCCAAGACAGTAGGCTACGTACACATTAATTTAAAAAGTCCATTGAACATGTGGGAGAAACAAACAAATGTAGGTTTTGTAAAATAGATTTGGAAACAGTCGCACACCTCGTTGCTGGTTGTGATATACTAAAGGCAGAAGGATTCTATACTGAAAGGCATACTCAAGCATACTCAAACAAAAGAGACCTCCGAGGCATAAATGAAGGCAAACTCCATTGCCCATCACACCACACACAACACATGGTTCACACACCTGTGTCTCACAGCCACTAAGGCCTAAACATAAACCCAGCATATTAGTCATAGGAGACTCCATTGTGAGATACACAGATGTGCCCTTCACCAGGCTGGATAAGGAGAAAGTCACGGTTAATTGTTTGTCAGGTGCCAGAATCCGCCATAACACCAGTGCATGCAAGTCTCTCAACAGGTACTGTTATGACTCTGTCATAGTCCATGTTGGCGTGAATGACTTGAGACATACCTCCCTAGACTATATGAAGAGAGACATGATCAAGCTTGCTGAGTATGTGTCCCAGGCATGTATGTCCCTAGCCTTAAGCAGCATTTTACCGTCACCCAGAACGATGCCTTAATACAAACAGAAAATTATTGACTTTAACAACTGGCTTAGTTTCTGGTGTCATTAAAAGGGGATCTAGTACCTGGCAGCCTGAAATGACATGATTGACAAGCCACAATGCTTTGCCAGAGATGGCCTGCATATATCTCCCTTGGGCTTCAGGCTCCTGGCAAAGGCTCTTGCCTCCCCCATAGTTCCTTTTTTAGGCAATGCCACAAGGTCAAAACTACCAACATGAAAATTTAATCTAAACGTAAATTAAAGGTCACGCTGCTAAACGTTAGGAGTCTAAACATGAAATGGCACTCATTGCAAGCATTCTTAACTCTGGAAGAAGCTGACATTTGTGCAGTCAAAGAAATCTGATTCAAAGCTGTGGAGAGCACTACAACCATACCAGGTTATTTATCCTATCATTCAATCAGACCCCAAGCCGTGGACAGCAAAACAAAAGGAGGTAGAGTTGCAATATATATAAAATACATACACAGCTCTAGGCTGGTCAAACAGTATGATGCACAGGAAATGCTCCAGGTGCAGTTAACAATTGACAAGACTCCTATTCAAATCATCGCTAGCTACAAGCCTCCAACTCTGACTTAAGATGCCCACTGATGCCCACTCCACCTGTCTGGATCTCTTTGAATCTATCAAGATTCAACCCTTTACCCTGATCCTGAGCAACTTTGACTATCAAACCATAGATTGGAAGAAATACTCATGCCAAAATACAAAAGCCCAGAGATTCCTTGATTTCGTCAATGCAAATGCTTTAGATCAGTTGACTGACACCCCCTCAAGAGGTGAAAATATTCTGGACTTGGTATTAACCAACATGAGTAACCAGTGCAGCATCCCTACAGTGTCATCATCCCTGGTAAGATCCGACCACAAAGTGGTCACTTTCAAAGTCACCATCTCCCCTGATCCCCGCTAGTTAGGGTCAAACAAAAAAACTTCTCCAGAGATGATTACAACCTCCTGAAGGAAGGTATAAACAACTTCACAGCCCCCTCCCACTCCACAGAAACTGGCACATATGTCCAAACCTACACCGAAGTACTATATGAGCATTTATATAGCTGCATGGAATCAGGAATACCAGACAGGACAAAATCATCCTCCTCAAGGAAGAGTAAACCTGTCTGGTGGACATCTACAATAAATAATCTCTATAATAAAAGGAAAAAAATGCTGTCCAGTTCGAAGAAGGAGCGGGTGTCTAATTGGAAGCAATCTCTCATTAGCCAGAAGAAGCAAATAAGAGCACTAGTGAAATCTTCCAGAGGAAACTTCGAGTCCAAACTGGCGACATTTACTAAGACAATCATAAGGCTTTCTTCATGTATGTCCACAGTCTCAAGGGAATCACCCAGATCTGCTCAGAACTGGTGGTCAAGAACACCACATACACAAACCCAGTAGATATAACCAACCTGCTGGCAGACAGGTTCAGTGAAAACTTCACTCCTCTGTCCCCCCATCAGTAAAACAGGACATCCCCAGTACCGGTTCCCCTCCCCTTATCTCTAGGGAGCAAGTCATCACTACCCTTTCAAAGGCAAAAAATACAGCCTCCATGGGACCCGATAACATCCCAGGCTGCATCTTACATGAACTCAGGAAGGAACTTACAGCACCAGTAGGCACCCTATTCAACCAAAGCCTGAGTACCGACTTTGTCCCAGCTGAGTGGAGGACAGCTACTGTCATCCCATTGCACAAAGGTGGAGTGTCCACCGATCCAGGAAATTATAGATCCATTAGCCTAACTAGCCTGAGCTGCAAGGCCATGAAGCGGATTATCATGGACCTCATTAACAAGGACACTGGCAATATCCAGACACTTGATCCCAAACAGTTTGGTTTTGTCAAGGGGAGGTCATGCCTGTTAAATTTGGTCAACTTCTTTGAGACAGTCACCAAGGCCATAGACAAGGGGAAGATGGTGTACATGATCTACCTTGACCTGGTCAAGGCCTTCAGTACTGTTCCCCACTCTGGTATAATAAACTCTCTCAACTAGGCATCAATCCATATGTTACCAGATGGGTAGCAAACTGGCTCACCGATAGAACCCACCTAGTCAAACTAGGGGAAGCCACCTCAAGTAGTAGACCCATAACAAGTGGTATACCCCAGGGATTAGTCTTGGGGCCTCTGCTGTTTGAGATATACTTCTCAGAGGTGCAGGCCAAATCTAGTGGGCTATGGCTGACCACGTTTGCAGATGACTACAAGCTGTGTATTGTCATCAATTCCCCTAATGATGTGGACATCCTCCAAGAGGGTCTCACCCAAACAAATGATTGGTGCCGGAAACATGGCCTCAAACTGAATGCCCAAAAATATATAATCATCCCTTTTGGGGTGAATGATGTCCCCACAAATTATCACATTGATAATAAGGCACTAAGCATGCAATCAGTCATGATGGACTTGGAAACCCAGGTTGATAGCAAACTGACTTTTGACCACCATATTGCCTCCATTGAACGGAAAGCTTTCTACATGGCCCACCTCATTAGTAAGGTTATCTCATCCAGGGACAAGGTGGTCATAACATCCCTGTATTCTTCCCTTATAAGACTGACTATTGAATACAATGCCCCTTTCGGCATGTACCTCACAAAGCACATGCAGCAGCTGGAGTGACCACAGAGATTCCTCACCCGGAGAATCCAGGGCCTCAAACATCTACCCTACACAGCTAGGATAAAAGCCCTGTCCCTCTACTCAGTCTCCTACAGACTCCTCAGAGGTGACCTCTGTCTGGCATACAAAGCAATCTCAAACCCTGCCCTGATGGAACTGCTGCATATCTAAAAGTCAAGCTCCACTCAATAACCCACACGTGAGACCTCAACCTGGTCTGTGACATTAATAGGACTTGTTGGCAGGACAGATTTGTGTCTCAGAGACTCCCCCTTCTGTGGAATAGACTATCTCTTCATATAAAGCAGAGTACTTCATTAAACCTTTTTAAGAGCAACCTGGATAACTGGATGGGGAACAGAAAATATACCCCTGGGATTCCACCTATCTCCCTGCTGGACAGTGGCATAGGGTGCTGACTTGTTGGAACATGGGCTAAATTCTTGACTAGGCTTGTAAGGGCCTCAGGGCCAATAGCCTAGTAACTTCCTATGAGCCTATGATAATAATATGACAAGACTGTTGCACTGGAGATTGTGTAAACATTATGGTATTGAAGTGGCTGAAAAACACTGGAGACATCAGCCAAAAAGCATCATAGAAAATGATGAAGGGGGAAATTTAATAAAGCCTACATAGTGTATTTTACCATTGCACCATGCTGGATTCATGAAAGTAAGCAGGTTTTAGATTCCGTAAACACTGCTGAGTGGTACACATGCTCGTGCCAACACGGGAAGTTCTGTGGCATGCAACTCACTTCATAAGCAGGTGAATCTCATGCAGATGAGTCAGGTAGAGCAATCCAGTAAGCAGATAGCCAGCTCTTCAGACCCTGTGTCAGTGTCCGTAGTGTACACAGAAACATTTCATGTACAGGTGTATAGACAGACAAAAGGGGCTGTAAAATGTAGATATATGGATAGAAATGGCATACCACATACAGATATGAGTGAAACTATCCTCCTCTGTGTCTGTAAAAATTAAAGGAAATAAGTTAAATTAATTTTATTTTTTTAAAAATCCAGGCATGTTTGAGCAGCACACCACAGTGTGCAATCATGCTTTATAAATAAAAAAAAAAAAAAAAAAGAAAGAAAAAAATTGGAAAAACAAAATTAATATTATGTGACAGAAATTTATTACAGGGCCTTCTGTGGAGTATCTACAATGGTGCATTGCTGCTGTTGCTAACGTGGTAGGGTTAGGAAGCATGTAGTTTCCAGGCTGTGAGCTTGGATGCATATGCAAATGAGGTGGAGTTACTGAATAGCATAAAGGGGTAATCATGTCCATGCATCCGCTTCATATAGGCAGAGAACCATGTAGGTGTTTAAGGAGGAGGTAGCTGACATCAAGGAGGGTGTGTCCAATGACTCCTAAGCTTATTTCAGCTTAGCTGTGCCTGTTTGTATGGTGTGCCACCGTGCTGAGCGTGCCCTTTCAGGGATGTGTGTGCACTAACTTCTAAGCTTTGTTTAGCTAAGGGGCAGGTGTTTCCATGTGTTTGCATGGTGCGCCGATATGCTGAGTGTGGAAGTCTGGGGGGGGGGGTACACAGTAAGTGCTAAGCTTTGTTTACTTAAGGGGTGCATGTTTGCGCAGCAAGCTGCAGTGCTGAGTGTATCTAAAAGCCAATGACAGATTAATTAGTTTTGACCCCTGTTTAACTTAAACTAGGGCCATTAAATGATGTTAATGATGTATTTGACAGGTGCAATGCTTCATAGATAGCCAATCATAAAGTCAGCATCTACGGTAGAGTACTATAAAGTATGCATGCACCCTCCAATGTGATCTTTACCCCATACTCTGCACCATTGGACTACAGACTTGGAAATTTTAACTGAGAGAATGCTAGGGGTCTGCTACATCTGTATGTGTTAGATGCTGAAGTCAGTGCTGCTGCTGCTGACAATAGACCTAGACTGAGAAGGAGAAGAGTGCTCAGCCCAGGTAACCTACTAGGAGCTACATGAGCTGGAGATTGTAGAGTGCTACAGGATGGACAGGGACATACTACAAGAACTCACTGAGCTCTGCCACCCTCAACTCAGACCCAGAGCCAACAGAGGGGAACCCATCCCAGTGGAAACAAAGGTATGTGTAGTCCTTAGAATACTAGCTACAGGTACTTTCCAAACACAAAATGGGGCATGATGGGGGTCTCAACAGGCATCTGCTTCCAGGGTACTCCACCATTTCCAGGCTGACAAGCAAACACATGCCAGTGAGCACATTTATTTACCCCACACCCCTGAGGCGAGGGCCAGCAATACTTCTACCGTGTAACACAATACCCTGAGGTACTGGGTGCCATAGATTGCACTCATGTATACATCAAGTCACCACCCGGTGAGGAGGGTAGAATCTATGTCAACGGCAAGGGGTACCACTCCATCAACTGCCAGGTCGTGTGCAATGCCCAGGGATTATCATGAATGTGTGTGTTGTCAACCCTGGCAGTTATCATGACTCCCCTATCTGTCATGCATCACAGCTGTAACAGATGTTTGCTAGTGGGGACATCCCACATGGCCATTTACTGGAGGATGCTGGCTATGCACTGGAACCGTGGATGGTGACATCCATCAGAAATGCATACACACCCACAGAAGAACACCATAATGAAGCACACACACAAACTAGGAACATCATAGAGCATGTGTTTGGGCTTCTGAAGTCACTGTTTCGGTGCCTCGATATATCTGGTGGAGCCCTGCAGTACACTCCAGCCACATGTGCACATATGTTCACAGTATGTGCCATACTACACAATATGATCCTGTGGAAACAGCTGCAGCAGGATCAGCAAAGGAAAGGGATATACAGCCCCTCCCTCACCAGTGCCTAGGTCACTACAGCCACAATCACAAGAGGACTCAGAGGAGGAACCCCCCCTGATGATGTCCCTGTAGGCAGACATAGGCATGCCCAGTACACCCTAGCTTTGGCTAAGATACAATGTGTAGCACATTCACTGACAACCTTGGACCCTAGAGACTGAAACCTTACTCCTATTAACATATATATAGTACAATTGTTGATGCCAGGCAACCCACACAACCTGTACCTATCCATGTATTGGCTGTGTACTGCTTGCATCATACAGAGTCAGCCCTGAAGTACAGTCCTGTCAACTGCTGCATTCACAAGTTAAGTCTCTAACCTACACACTACTTGTAAGGATTACTATTGTTATTGTATGTATGGATCTGCTGCATTTATGCAAGGAAATATAGTGGATTATGTGGACAGAAGTAACATCCACATGGGACTACAGATATCCAGTCCAATAGTATGTGTTCCCTAATAATCACTAGGTCTCATATTTGGAATATTCATTACATCAGTCAAGGGAGATGTTAAACAGTAGGGATCACATGATATTTGGACTACTGTCTATCCCAGCAGATCATGTGTTGTTGTTCCCCCTACCCCCAACACAGCAGTGTTCCCATATAACTGCTTTAACAGTAAGTCAGCAATGGTATATCAGCAGACCAGGCAATCTCAGGGCTGTAACACAGAACTCAATCTCACATTGTATGTCACACATAACATAGGAATAACAACATACATATTTATGCTGTTGATTGTGTGATGATTGACTCCTCTCTGTCTGGCAGTCTGTGTGGCTCACTGGGCTAGGAAAGTTAGCATGGGTGATGGTGTTTATGGTTTAATCTGGAAGTATCCACATATTTTGTATATGAGGTATTATTATGTTGGTGTTTTCACAGACTGTCAGTCTGTGTGTGATGTAACATTATGAACCTCAGTCACATATTAAGTACAGCAGACAGCTGGGGAATACCATGGACATTTTGCGTGAAGTGCAGTACTGCAGAAACAGGGACAGATGTCATTGTCTGTAACATACAAAATCCCGAATTGGAGTACAGGAAGGTGTAGCCTGGAATCACTTTATAAGTACTGACAGTCCTACTGGGCATGCACATACACTTAGTTAAAATCAGCACAATTCTGTTCCCCCTTCAGCAAAATGACCTGTTATGCATAGATATGTTTATACATACAGACATACACGTATACATATCTGTCTGTCACTATTTGTCTCTCACATAGATAGCATATCTATCTCTATCTAGTGTCAAATAGATATATGCCAATCATCATTTTCTTTCGGCTGTTCCCGTTAGGGGTCGCCACAGCGGATCACTTGTTTCCATTTCTTCCTGTCCTCTGCATCTTGCTCTGTCACACCAACCACCTGCATGTCCTCTCTCACCACATCCATAAACCTTATCTTAGGCCTTCCTCTTTTCCTGTTACCTGTTAGCTTCATCCTTAGCATCTTTTTCCCAATATACTCAGCATCCCCCCTCAGCACATGTCCAAACCAACGTAATCTTGCCTCTCTAGCTTTGTCTCCAAACCTTCCAACCTGGGCTGACCCCTCTAATATACTTATTCCTAATCCTGTCCACCCTTGTCACACCCAGTGCAAATCTTAACATCTTTAACTCTGCCACATCCAGCTCAAACTCCTGCCTTTTTGTTAATGCCACTGTCTCCAACCCATATAACATAGCTGGTCTCACTACTCTTTTGTAGACCTTCCCTTTCACTCTTACAGGTACTCGTCTGTCACAAATTACTCCTGACACTCTTCTCCACCCACTCCATCCTACCTGTACTCTCTTCTTCACCTCTCTCCCACACTCACCGTTACTCTGAACTATCGACCCCAAGTATTTAAACTCATCCACCTTCACCACCTCTACTCCTTGCATCCTCACCATTCCTCTATCCTCCCTCTCATTCACACACATATATTCTGTCTTAGTCCTGCTGACCTTCATTCCTCTTCTCTCTAGAGCATATCCCCATCTCTCCAGGGTGTCCTTCACCTGTTCCCTACTCTCACTACAGATCACAATGTCATCTACAAACATCATAGTCCATGGGGACTCCTGTCTGATCTCATCTGTCAACCTGTCCATCACCATTGCAAATAAGAAAGGGCTCAGAGCTGATCCTTGATGTAACCACACCTCCACCTTAAATGCATCCGTCACTCCCACCGCAGAACTTACCACTGTCACATATCCTGTACCATTTTTACATACTTCTCTGACTTCCTCATACAATACCACAACTCCTCTCTAGGCACCCTGCCATATGCTTTCTCTAAGTCTACAAAAACACAATGCAACTCCTTCTGACATTCTCTGTACTTCTCCATCAACACTCTCAGAGCAAACATCGCATCTGTAGTGCTCTTTCCCGGCATGAAACCATAATGCTGTTCACTAATCATCACGTCCCTTCTTAACCTAGCTTCCACTACTGTTTACCATAACTTCATGCTGTGACTGATCAATTTAATCCCTCTGTAGTTACTACAGCTCTGCACATCACCCTTATTCTTAAAAATCGGTACCAAAACACCTTTTCTCCATTCCTCAGGCATCCTCTCACTTTCTAAGATTTCATTGAACAATCTGATTAAAAGCTCCACTGCCATTTCACCTAAACATCTCCATGCTTCCACAGGTATGTCATCTGGGCCAACAGCCTTTCCATTCTTCATTCTCTTCATAGCTATCCTTACTTCCTCCTTGCTAATCCATTGTACTTTATGATTCACTATCCCTACATCATCCAACGTTCTCTCCCTCTCATTCTCTTCATTCATCAACCCCTCAAAGTACTCTTTCCATCTCCACAACACACTCTCCTCGCTTGTGAGTATGTTTCCCTCATTATCCTTTATCACCTTTACCTGCTGCACATCTTTCCTAGCTCGGTCCCTCTGTCTAGTCAATCAGTACAGGTCCTTTTCTCCCTCCTTAGTGTCCAACCTTTCATACAACTCTTCATATGCCTTATCCTTAGCCTTCACCACCTCTTTCTTTGCCATGCACCTCATCTGCTTATACTCCTGTCTACTTTCTTCATCTCTCTGACAATCCCACTTCTTCTATGCCAACCTCTTTGCCTGTATACTCTTCTGTACTTCCTCATTCCACCACCATGTCACCTTGTCATCCTTCCTCTGTCCCGATGTGATACCAAGCACCTCTCTAGCCATCTTCCTTACTAGCTCTGCTGTAGTTACCCAGCTATTTGGTAACTCTTCACTGCCACCCAGTGCATGTCTTAACTCATCCCTGAACTCCATCTCACAATTACCCTTTTTCAATTTCCATCATTTGATCCTTGGTGCTGCCCTCACACTCCTCCTCCTCTTCTTGATCACCAACGTCATCCTACAAACCACCATCCTATGCTGCCTAACTACACTTTCTCCGGTCAACACTTTACAGTCTCCAATCTTCTTCAAACTGGCCCTCCTACATAAGATATAATCCACCTGTGTGCATCTTCCTCCACTCTTGTATGTCACCCTATGCTCCTCCCTCTTGTTAAAATACGTATTCACCACAGCCATGTCCATCCTTTTAGCAAAATCCACTACCATCTGACCTTCTGCATTCCTTTGTTTAACACCATACCTACCCATCACTTCCTCATCCCCTCTGTTCCCTTCACCAACATGCCCATTGAAATCTGCTCCAATCACCACTCTCTCACCCTTAGGTACAGTCATCACCACTTCATCCAATTCACTCCAAAATTTTTTTTTCTCATCCACTGCACACCCAACTTGTGGAGCATATGCACTAACAACATTCATCATTACACCATCAATTTCCAGCTTCATAAATATCACTCTATCCGACACTCCTTTCACCTCCAAAATACTCTTCACATACTGTTCCTTCAGAATAACTCCTACGCCATTTCTCCTCCCATCCACACCATAATAAAACAATTTGAACCCACCTCCGATACATCTAGCCTTACTCCCGTTCCATCTGGTCTCTTGCACACACAATATATCCACCTTCCTTCTGTCCATCATATCAGCTAGCTCTCTCCCTATACCAGTCATACTGCCAACATTCAAAGTTCCGACCCTCACTACCACAGTCCTAGCCTTTCTCCTCTCTTCCTGCCTTCGGCCATGCCTTCCACCTCTTCTCCTCCTTCGGCCAACAGTAGCCCAATTTCCACCAACACCCTGTTGGCTAACAGTACTGGTGGCGGTTGTTGTTAACCCGGGCCTCGACCGATCCAGTATGGAAATATTTACTGGTGATAGATATATGCCAATATATAGCTATATATATTAAAATGATACATAGGCTCTCCCCATATATCTACATAGGTTCATAGGTGTGTACTATGCTAATGGCACTGGAGCCTATATAAGCCTAGCCCAAGAAGATTCCCTGGCATCATGCCACCCAAAGTTAGTTCCCAGTGCCCCTGTCAAGCAAGGCCACTGAAGTGATCCCCAGGGTGAACTTCCTATTGCCCATCCACTCATCAAGATTTCTCTTAAAGAGGGCCAGTGAAGTGCTCTGCTTGATGTAAATGAGAAGTTTATTTCAAATTACGGGAAGTGTCTGGGTTAGGAACCTGTCCCTCCAGCATGTTCTGTTTATTGTGGTAATGAGGTGTAGGTCCCTGGTGCATGTGGCATGGAGGGATTGGGATTTCTTTAGGTGTAGCATATCTAGCAGCTCTGGGTCAAACATGGCTTTGCAGGTCAAAAAGATATTGCCTCTAAGTAGGCATTAAGAGACAGAGTATAGCTGGAGTATATTGAGTCTGTCCTTATAGGGCATGTGTCTAAGGTCTAAGATCCTCTTAGTGAGGTATTTTTATGGCATTTCCAGTTGTTGTAGGTGTCTAGTAAGGTACATACCAAATGAGGCATTGTATTCTATAACAGGTCTAATGAGGGACAAGTAGAGGGGGGTTATGACCTCTTTCTTCCTGGATGAGAAACCTTTTGTAATGAGATGTGCCACATAGAAGGACTTTCTGACTACAGTAGCAATGTGGTTATCAAAGGAGACATTGCTGTCAACCTGTGTCCCCAGGTCTCTTATCACATCTTCAGTGTTTAGTGGACTACCACCTATGTGGTAGTTCATGGGCACCAAAAGGGAATGACAATGCACTTTTTGGCATTGAGCTTAAGGCCATGGTTCTGGCACCAGTCATTGGTGTCAGTGAGGCCTTTTTGTAAAATGTCTACATCAGTTGGAGAATCAATAATGACCCCCAGTGTGCAATAATTTGCAAACTTGGTCAGCCAGAGTCCCTTTGTGTTTTGTGTTGGCTTGAACTTCAGAGAAGTAGATACCAAACAGGAGAGGATCTAGGACCAATCCCTGTGGGACACCACTTGTAACTGGTCAGTAGTCACATTTGGAGTCCACTACTTTCACAGTGTGGGTTCTATCAGTGAGCCAGTTGGCAACCCATCTTATGATATAGGGGTTTATGCCTAGTTTAGTGAGTCTATCCATGATTCCTGAGTGAGGGATGGGGTTAAAGGCCTTGGCAAGCTCTAGGTAGGCTGTGTGAACTACCTTGCCCTCATCCACAGCTCTGGTGACAGACTCGAAGAATTCTATCAGGTTGAGCAAGCATGATCTACCTTTCACAAACCAAACTGCGTGGGGTCCAGAATTTGGAGATTCCCTACGTCCTTATTTATAAGGTCCATGATGATGTGCTCCATAGCCTTACATATCAGACTCACCAGGCTAACGGGGCATTAGTTCACAGGGTCTATAGTTGCTCCCCCTTTGTTGAGTGGGATGACCATAGCAGTGCACCATTAGGTAGAAACAAAGCCTGAAATGAGGCTGTGATTGAATAGGGTACTCTGGTGTGGTGCCAGTTCACTTTGTAATTCATGTAAAATACATCCAGGGATATTATCAGATCCCATGGAAGCTGTATTCTTGGCTTTGGACAGTGTGGTTTTTGCCTGTGTAGCCATGATAATAGGGACTTGGTATTCCTCAGGTATTGTGATAGGCCCTTTAGGGGTGAAAGGTGGGTAAAGTTTGCACTGAACCTGTCGGCCAATATGTTGGCAATATCAGTTGGTTCTGTATATGTATTGCCATTGTGCTGTAACTCAGAGCAGATCTGAGTATTGTCATGTAGATTCTTGACATAGATATAGAATGCCTTGTGGTTATCTTTTGAATCTCCAGCAATTTTGTTTTTGTAGCTAGCTTTAGAGGATTTGATGATGGATCTCAGTTTTTTGCTGAGACTGACAAGGGAGGTTTTCCCAGTCTTTGGACTTCACACTTTTCTGCAACAGTTTTTTCCTTCTGTTGTAGAGTTTGTTTATGATGGGAGACCAGCAGATTGGCTTCCTTTTTCTGGAGGAGAGTGTCTTGGTTCTGTTTAGTATGGCCTGTTCCATGCACTTGTGTATGTGTTCGTACAGTGCATTGGTGTATGATTCAGTCATGCAACTATTTTCATGGATGTCGTGAAGTTAGCCACCTCTGTTTTTAGAAGTCCAAAATTGGCTTTGGAGAAGTTTTTTACAGTGGTTTCCTTTAGGGGGAGTGAGGGTGGGATGTGGCTATCCATGGTAGCTTGTGGAGGAGTTGATTACTGGTGTAGAGCAATGGTCACCCATGTTAGTAATGACCAGGTCAAGGATGTTTCTACCCCTGGCGGGGGTAAGAATGAGTTGGTCCAGGGCATTGGAATTAATGAATTCCAGAAAATGTTGCGCAAGTGTGTTGGTGCATGAGTAATTTTCCCAGTTAATGGAGGGGTAGTTAAAGTCTCCCAGTATAAGGGTATTGAGATGTACCCTAATATTTTCCAGTGTGTTTAGGAATGTGGAGTGGGAATCTTGGGGCATGGTGGGGGATTGATAGCAAGCTACAACCTGGATTGCAGTTTTACCCAGTGTTAGTTGTACCTGAAGTATCTTTGATATGTTATGTTGGGCTACTAGTCTGGATGTGTGCATATCCTTTATGAATATGGAGACACCACCCCCTTTAGTGCTTTGGTCCAGGTGTAGGGCCCGAAAGGTGTGGTATGCATTATAGCTGGGTAGTGCTGGGGTGCTTTCCTGAGCCTTGAACAAGGTCTCAGTCACTGTACATATGTTGATGTTCTCCATTTTAAGGAGTGTTTCGAGTGAGTGCATTTTGAGATTTAGACTTCTAGCATTGAGTAGCATAACCCTCAGATTTCATTTGCTTGTAGCTTATGGTGGTAATTTTGTCTTCAGGACATTGCCTAAAAAAGGCACTATAGGGGTGGCAAGAGCCTTGGCCAGTATCTGGAATCCCTGGGGTGACAGGTGCAGGCTATCTCTGGCAAAGCATCAAGGTCTGTCGATCATGTCACCCCAGGCAGACAGATACTGGATCCCCTTAAAATGACACCAGAAACTTAGCCAATTGTTGAAGTCAATCATCTTTTGCTTGTACTGTGGTATCATTCTGGGTGATGGTAAGATGCTACTCAGAGCTAGGGTAATACCTGTCTGGGCTACAAGATTTTGGGAGCTCCTGTATGTCTCTTTTCATGTAGTCCAGGGAGGTACATCTCAGGTCATTCACACAAACGTGGACAATGACAGAGTCATATTTGTACCTGTTGTGAAGTGACCTAAGTGCGTGCATTATGTGGCGAATCTTGGCACCTGACATAACACATATACATATCATACACAGACATAGCTGCACTTATATATACATCCCTGTTATATACATAAATATGAGGTCACGGATGCTGTTTAACACAAGCCTAGTTTGTGTAATGCTCAAGTACTGTGCCTGCAATCACATATGCAACAGACTTAACCTGTGGTGCATGTGATAAGTACTGTCAGCTATAGTGTATAAGACTAGATAGGTAGGAGTTCTAATATCACTCTTGGCTACTTGGTGCATGTTTGTGTGTATACCCTTGCAAAATAACTGCTATGCCTTTATGGGCTATCCACCTGCAATGGTCATGCACTTTTTGGCTCTGTAACTTGCTGCTGGCTTCCAAACTATGCTCTTCAACAAGGCCTAATGATGTCATCCATCTTAAGACTACCAGCTGACAGTGTAGTATTAGAATTAAACAGCGGCACATGTGATAAGTACTGTG
This sequence comes from Protopterus annectens, assembly GCF_019279795.1. Lineage (NCBI taxonomy): Eukaryota > Metazoa > Chordata > Ceratodontiformes > Protopteridae > Protopterus > Protopterus annectens. The sequence continues at coordinate 102,869,595 of NC_056750.1, read as the reverse complement.
AGCTATAGTGTATAAGACTAGATAGGTAGGGGGTCTAATCTAAATGCAGGTTACTTGGAGTGTGTGTATGTCCATATGGCATAAATATGATCACCTTGGTAATTAGAAATAGGTAGGGTTTGCAGTATTTTATTTGTAAGCATGTGATGTCACCCCTAAAGGACTGAGCACAACAAGGCCTGCTGATGTCATGTAATGTCCTGAACTGATAGTACTAGCAGACATGAGGTGTGTCGCATGCATCACATACTGTGATCTGTAGTTTGTACCATTACATAGGTAAACATTCTCATCTACATGCAGCGAACTTGCACTACTTGTGTGCCTTGGCATGTCCTGTACACAGTGATTGGAAGTGGTGCTAGCCTCAATGTAGCCATGTTTGTGTGTGAGCCTGTTAGAGCATTTTACGTCATGTTATGAAACCACAGAATGTTTGAACTTCACTAGCATAGTGGCCATACAGCCCTCACAGTCATAAACATCTTTATACCCATAGTTACAGGATCAGTAGTTACAGCCCCAATCCAAGAGGGACACAAGCAGTTGCCCTGTGTTGAGATGATGGTCGCCCAGCCAATCATACAGATGGCATATGCTAAGGTGCACTGAGGTGCTGTGTGTGCCATTGGGCAGTGTTCTGTTTCAAGGGTGTGTTTAAGTCTGTTAGACAAATCTTTCCTACAAGCATGTAGTACTAACATCACATATGAGGTTAATGTCCTTACAGTGAGTTATCCATCTACTATGCCTCCTACAGATAGGCAGCATATGCAAAAAAGCAGGATCACACACAGATCGCCTCTGAGTAGTCTATATGCCACAGGCGACAATGACACTCATTGCAGATGATCCCCATTGAACACATACTGAAGATGTGAAGTGTCCTTGTGAAGGACCATACTGTTGTGTGCATTTGCCAATATTGCTTGGAAAGGTACATCAACAAATGGCCACTGCACTCAAATATTGGCATGCTGAGGGAGAGTACTTGGAGGTTATGATTATGTCACTTACAGGTGACTGTGGCCTCAGCTATGCCATATGATTCCTAATGTACCACTGCACAGACATAGTGATCTGAGGCACATTAGGTGTAAACCTGTGTGGCCAGGTCTGTGTGCCCAGTTCATTCACCCTTGAGTATGTACACCACATGTTGCAACTGATGTGCTACTTACCAGGTACATAGGTCTAACTGATGGAAATGATACTACACATATATTTGCATGGTGTTTATGGCCATTGGTATGTCAACAGGCATGTGTTTGCAATACCCTCTTGCAGGATAGTGACATGACATACCACAGAGACTCTAAGAGTGCTCATAATTTGCAGGTATCAGCCAACATTATTAGCCACAGTCAGTCAGTAGTCATGTGCATTATGGTTGAATGGATTCCAAACAAAAGAGGACCCAGGACTGCACCCTGTTTAGCACTGCTGCTTACAAATCAGCTATTGGAGGCGGATGTCCCTATGCTGTGTATGTATGCCATAAATGGGCCACTTGGTGACCTCTACAATGACAGTATTGTGGATGCCTATGTGTGTGTTTTGTAAATGTTGCCTGAGTTGGGAATATAGTTAGATAGCTTGGCTCACTCTAGGGGTTGTATTACCTGATATACCCTCACCCAGGTCTTTAGTGACTGCCTCAGAAATGTCCACCGTGTGTAATAGTCATGCTCCTCCCGTCAAGCATCCAAACTGTGTACAGTCAACTGTGTGTAGAACACATATATTTGTGCTGCTCAGCTCCATGATGATTTCCCCTATGGGCATACAGATATGGATGCTTAGACAAAAAGGTGTATAGTTATGTTGGTAAGTGGATGCACCACTTCTGTGCACGGGTATAGCAGCTGCTGTTGTCCACTCAGCTGGTGTGCAGCCACTAGTGTCAGTATGATTGCAAGGGGTTCCCAATGATGTTAGTAATCCTTGTCAGATCACATGTGGGATGCACCCTGGAATGTTAGCATGTGCAATAGATGCTGTGTATCTTCCAATGAGAGGCCAGTTATGAACTGCTCTGTAAATATGGAAGTTATGGGACAAGTTGTAGGAATGTCATGTGTCACGTGGTGCAGACAAGGGAGTGTGGTTGATGCAGACAGTGTGGGAATACAGATTAAGTATGAGTACAGACCCATCATATATGGCATCATGATTTATAAGGTCACTGACAATCTGGGCCTGTGTTTTGAGGTCACACGTGTGACTACATTGTGCGTTGTGGTTCTGCTTTGTGTAGGTGGCTACTTTTGTCACTTATCGTGTCTACTCAACATCACAACAACACTACGTGCTTCTTTTAGCTGAGGAAGTATTGCCTCCATGTTAGGGGGCACCCTCACCACAACTGTCACATAGCACTGTCCACCTGTTATTGTACAGCCTGCTAATAGCAGTTGTCCACCAGTCAGGTTTGCTGAGCCATGATGAGCCTGTGTCCCTCCTGTCACATACAGTTGAGTTCATGCAGTTGTATTGCTGCTGACATAATGCATGGGTGTAGAGCTCTGCATACTTGCCTGTCCCATCTGAAGGGGGAGGTGCTATATCAACCATCCCACAGGAGATAAGAAATGGCTTTCTTGACATATATGTGTGTCTTGTCTGTAAGGATGGTACATGCCAGTGGTTCTAAGTAGACCTTTCTGTGTCCAGATCCCACCAAGGAGGACCTCACATTGGGGGGGTGTACTGGTCACCCATATTGGTAAACACATGATGCAATACATTGGTTCCCAGTCTGGGGATGTCACGGCACAGCTGTAGGGCATTGTACATAAGGACCTGGACCATCCTTTGGCAAGCGAGCTTCAGCACGACTAAGCAACACAGTGTGTACATATTACACTTCCCTAATGTGTTTGTCTGTGCTCTGTACAGACACCTTGCATGACTCTCATCTTGCAACATGCTGGAAGTAGCTGCAATACTTACTTCCACAGAGGATAACTATCATGTAGTGCCAAGTGGTGTCCCCAGATCTTTCAGTCATGTCACTTGAAATGCCATGATAGGAGTTAGCATGGATAAGAGCACTAACACTGTCATACACCTACTGACACTGGACCAAACACTGTTACTTTTGCTCAAGGTCAGATCATACCTACCAACTGCAACCGATGGAGCCCATTGACTGCTACACTATGGAATGGATATCAGACATGCTTCTCACTCCACCAAACATGACCTGACAAGGTGTATGACAATATTAGCCCAGCAGGCCTTGCTGGAAACTGTGTATGTCATGTACAAAGTGTTAGGTCAGCTGGTGGATAGGCAAGTGTCTGAAAGTCATACTCTGGGAAGATAGCATTGGGAGACCTATGCTGCAATAACACCAGTCAGCAATGGAGTTCACCATCCTCCATGGCACACCCCATCTACCTATTCCCTTTTTGCAGTCAGAGCCACTGTTAGTGAGCTCTGACTGAGTACATTAGCATGTGATTGCATATTGGGAGCTGTTATAGAATCCCACACAGAACCAGCAGTTATCCAGGTTGGCCTACAGCACAGTCATTTGTTCTCTGAGTCAATGACAAAGACTAATTGCCAGTGACTGCACAATACTATCCTGTGGGAAATCATCTACTCCTGCAAAATATTGTAGTGTCCGCACACCATACACAGTTGAGCCATTACAAATGGAGCTATGGACACAGAGATTAGAGAGTAATTAGCCTTTGACTTTCACTTGTCGGTAAGCTGTGGGGATGCATTCACTGTTGTACAACCTATACCAACAGGTTTGGTATGTAAATCCCAGACTGTCACCACTATACTGAATGTGGCAGTCATCACACCTATCATTGTGTGCAATGGCACCCTTGCTATGTCACTACACAGGCATATTGTACAACTGTAGCAGCCACACAGGTTCCATGGTACAGCAATACACAATGTAGGTAACATGTCTTATGGGGTCCGTGTCATGACTGCACATGTGTAGTCTGTCTCCTAAATGCTTTGGAGGGGAAGTATATGGCTCCATACAGGGAGGTGTCAGATCCCACTGTGTACCGCCCATGTATCCATGACAGGACTAACACGTCTCACCTGTTCTACACGCCTACAACATCACTGTGGTATATATAGTACATGCTGGGGAGACAGGTATATAACACAGACGGTACACCCTACATGAAACAGGCCCCCCATGCATGTGAAGCATACCTCTGCTGTGATGCACATCATGTGCAGGTTACACAATGGGATGCAGAACATGACAATCATAACTGGTGTTGGGCAACTGTCTGTACTGGACACAGGATATTTGTAGATGGGTCATCTCCACCACCACAACTTGTAGATGTGTGGGTTCACAAAACCTGGGTGACACTTATCAAGGGTAGAAGGCCTGTTCACAGTGTATAGACTCTGCTGTACCATAAAGAATCTGTACTGGACACAGGATATTTGTAGATGGGTCATCTCCACCACCGCAACTTGTAGATGTGTGGGTTCACAAAACCTGGGTGACACTTATCAAGGGTAGAAGGCCTGTTCACAGTGTATAGACTCTGCTGTACCATAAAGAATCAAAGGCAGAGCCCCAAGTAAAAACAAGCCACCATGATAGACATCCAACATCAACAAATTTTGCAACAAACTCAAACAATTTGTTGTCCAAGAATACATAGGCAAAGCCCCAACAATGGAAAAGCACCCTCAACAGGCAAATAAGACATGTCCAATCCTATAAGGACATCTTTGAGAAAAACTTAGCAAGCACAGTCAAGGATAACCATAAGGCCTTTTATAGCTGTGTACATAGCCTAAAAGGTAGGACCCAAGCATGTGTAGAACTAGCGACTAATGGTATCACACGCACTGACCCCACAGAGATAGAAAACCTGCTAGCAGATAGACTTGGCAAAAATTTCACTCCCTTATCCCCTCCAGACTTATACAAACCTTGCCCCAACCCCCCACCCTACATATCTGAAGAGCAGGTCATTAAAGCCTTGTCCAAGGCAAAAAATACATACTCTGTGGGACCAGACTCAGGCTGTCTTCTAAACAGGATAAAACATGAACTAACATCACCATTGAGTACCCTTTTCAATACTAGCCTAACCACAGGGTTTGTTCCTGTGGAATGGAGAACAGCAACAGTTATTCCCCTCCACAAAGGTGGTCTAGCAACAGATCAGGGGAATTATAGACCCATAAGCCTGACCAGCCTCAGCTGTAAGGCCATGGGACATATCATTATGGACCTCATAAATTAAGACATAGGCAACCTCCAAACCCTGGGTCCAACCCAATTAGGGCTTCATCAATGGCATATCCTGCCTTTTAAATCTGGTGGCTTTCTTCGAAAATGTGACAAAGGCCATTGATGAGGACAAATCTGTGCACACAGCATACCTCAACTTGACAAAGGCTTTCGACACACTCTCACACTCAGGCATTACCGATAAACTTAACAAACTGAATGTAAACTCCTTCACTGTAAGATGGGTTACCAACTGGCTCATAAACTGGACACACACTATCAAAGTGGTTTACTCCTCATCAACCAGCAGACCTGTTACCAGTAGGATGCCACAGGGGTCGGTGCTGGGCCCCCTACTGTTTGGTATATATTTCTATGAAGCTCAGAACAAAACTAAGGGGTTCTGGCTGACCAAGTTTGTGGATTACTGCAAACTAGGTGCAATTATTGAATCCCTAAAAGATGTCAGTATATTCCAGGAGGGTCTTACGCAGACCAGTGACAGTTGTCTTAGTCATGGTCTCAAACTGAACACAAAGAAATGCATTATCATTCCCTTCAGCAAAAAGAATGTCCCTTCACACAATCAAATCAACAATACCCTAAGTACCTACGAAGTGGTAAGGGACCTGGGATCACAAGCTGAGTGTGACCTTAACTTTGACCATAATGTGTCTACTGTAGTAAGGAAGGCTTTCTATGTAGCACACTTGATTAGTAAAGGCATCACCTCAAGAGCAAAGGAGGTTATAACCCCTCTATACTTGTCACTAATTTGGCCCATAATTGAGTATAATGCCCCATTTGGCATGTACCGTACAAAGCACCTCCAGCAATTGGGGAGACCTCAGAGGTTTTTAACAAAGAAGATCAAGGGACTCCAGCACATGCCTTACACAGACCAACAAAAGTCCCTGTCACTATACTCTGTATCATATATATTTCTTAGGTGAGACTTACACCTGGCTTACAGAGGAATCTCAGACTCAGACCTAATGAACTTGCTACCCATCCACAAATCAAAGGGGACTAGAGTTACCCATTCCAGGGGCCTAAATATGGCCTGTGACTTAAATATAACATGTTGGAGGGACAGATTTGTCTTCCAGTGAATGCTGCATCTTTGGAATAGGCTACCAATTCATGTGAAACAGAGCACCTCTATGACACTGTTCAAAATGAATTTGGACGAGTGGATGGTGCACCGTAAATTCTTATCAGGGATAGCTCCCACAGCCCCTTCTGGACATAGGCAGTCATTACTAAATGCAATCTTGGGTATTGACTAGTGTATCTGTGGTATTACATTGGGATTAAACAGCTAGGCTTGAAATGGTCTCCAGGTCGATAGCCTAGTAAACTCCTATGATCCTATGAACTATCCCTAATTAGATGCACCCAGCCATGGGGGAATGGAGAGGGAGTTTTGTCGGATGCCTGGTGCCATAGGGGAGCACATTCACAACTTGGTGGGTTGCTTCCATCTGTTGTTGGAGGACCACAACACACCCACAGATGGTATGGCAAGGTTTTTATACTCTTTCTCTTGCTGGAGGGTGGTCAGACTGAACTTCTCTGCACATCGTGGCATGTCTTCAGCGGATCACCTTAGTACTCCTTCTATGGCTGCTTGCCAGCATTTGTGACTGCAGGCCTTCTATTGGCAGCATTGGTGGTATGCCAATACCATCTTAGTGGCTTCCCTACCTTTACTTAGCATTGTCCAAAGTACACTTCTGGAAAGACAGAAGGTAGCATTACTTTGTGGAACACTTCCATAACAGGAAAAAGCTTGAATTGTGTTTATACTATATATAGTTTGAGTGCTGGTTTTAAATAATGTTATGGTAAATGGTTTTATGTATACACAACTTATATACATTAACAAACAGTTATTATCACATACGTTATTCAGTCTCAGAACTTTGCTACTATAGTAAATAACAGTCATAGAACTTTACTGGTATAATATAGAACATGATAATGGCACCTTTCTGGGATACCATCCTTGTACAGATGACATATTTAAGTAATAACCAATGAGTGGCTGTAGTATATTGAAGATTTACCAATGGTTGGTGTAGTTTGAGCACGAGTGTGAAGGCTGAGTGATTAAACAAAGCCAACAGTGGGTAAATCTTCAATATACCCACACCCCCTCATCGGTTATTGTTGTTATACAATGACATTATTTAAGAAAGAAATGACTTACTTTTCTTAAATAATATCATTGTATAATAGTGCAGTGGTGCTCCTCTGTGTTTTTTCCACATTCTTCCCCTTTGTTTATGCACTGTGCATTTGTTTGGGACTTACATTCCCATAATTACACAGTACCTCAGTGCTTTGGAAAGCAAGCAACTATAAAAGGAAGACCTCTGTTGCTTTTTTATTTTTTTTTTAGGAAAAAAAAAATGTAATTCCAGACATTTTTGAGGTATAAGAGAGGCAGGTCAAAAATACAAGGATAATTAGGAATGTTTCTTTAGTTTTTCAGAACATAAGTGTATTTTCTCTGTCCTGCATAAGTACCTCTCGACCTCTTACCTCAAGAAATATGCAAAGCCTTAAATAAGGGGGACAAAGGTCCCTAAAGTAAATGTTGTTGTTATAAACTTAGAAAACTGCTAAAATAACAGGATTTATGCTATTGTACATTGAATTTCATAGCATATACTAATAGAAGAAAGTCTGTTGGCCAGACTTTTTTCTCTTGGTATATGCTTGATTGTACAATGGGCATGCTGGTTGGGCAGACTTATCAGCATGTACATTTTTGAATACTAACAAGCTACCATTGTATAATTCCTGGTACACTGTAGCACAAAAGTTGCACAGGGTTGACCAGTAGGTGGCGAGGTGTGAGGCATAGTAAGGATGTGCACATGTTTTTTGCATTGCTTGAAAGCTTATGCCCAGTCTACCTCAATCCTGCATTGCTCTGTGAATCAGATGTTTGACAGTTTTTATCCATGTACTGATTTACCAAATACTTCATTGATGCTTCTTTGTAGCTATTGTAAATGAATCATAAACATACATACAATGGGTGGCATTGCACACCAGTGTGTACAAATCACACACATATAAGCGACTATACCTCTCAACTGTACAGATTTTTGCAGAATGTCCATATTTTTGCCTCACACTTATGGTCTGTTTTTCATAAAATTATGGTTTTCTGGAAAATCACTGGCAAGTCATTAAAGATTGAAGTCAGAAAATAATGGCAGCCATTTGAGTTTTAGACTTTATATCCTTCAGAAAATTCATGCAAACACAAAACCTGTTATTCTATCAAGGTCCTAAGTTTGTAAGAGCAATATTTAAAAATTGCCCCTATTTGTGGCCTTTGACCCCCATTATTTAAGGCTTTGTCCAGCTTTCTTGCTCTAAGACATTGAGAGCTATGACTGTCAGTCACTAAGTGTAGTATCTTGATTTCAAAGATACTATGGTATTTGTAAATGATCTTACTCATATTCAGATGTAAAGCTGTATCTTTTTATTGCATATTTCTTTAAAACGAGGATGATATAGCATACGTTGTCATATACATTTTATAAAAGATGTAGTTATTAGTAGTTTTGTGTGTGTGCCATGTGACCTCTCCAACTTAACAGTTCAAAAAAGATTGTTAGTGCATGGGCATCATGTCTGTTGCATTGCCATTGGATTACTTTTGACTGTATGTATAAGAAAAGCTTGTTAATGAATGGGCATCATGTCTGTTGTATCGCCATTTGATTATTTTTGACTGTATGTATAAGAAAAGCTTGTTAGTGAATAGGCATCATGTCTGTTGCATCATCATTGGATTACTTTTGACTGTATGTATAAGAAAAGCTTGTTAGTGAATGGGCATCATGTCTGTTGCATCGTCATTGGATTACTTTTGACTGTATGTATAAGAAAAGCTTGTTAGTGAATGGGCATCATGTCTGTTGCATCGTCACTGGATTACTTTTGACTGTATGTATACTTCAAGTGTGCATTTACATTGATCCTCCTTTCAGCTTTCACACTCTTTATTTCTTCTCCATGTTTTATTCTACATAAGCTAGCTATTTAGTATTTTGATAAGTATAACATTTATATTCCTATGGCATACATTGATTGGTTTTACAATATAACTAAAGAAAACATTTTGCCATTGAAAATGCTTACCATTTGGTTGCCATGTAAAAACTACTCCACACAGAACTTACTTATATTCTTTCATCTCTTATCAGTTCTTTGCTTTGTCATTGAATATGTTTATCTTTTGTGGAAATCAATAAACATAGTTTATAAAAAAAGAATGCCTTGTGTAAAACTTGCCTACAAAGCATCATACAATGATAATGACCCAGCTTATTGGCACAACATGGTGAAAGTAATACTGTACTCAGACTGCATGAGGCACTGGTGGTTCTGTGTGTCCAGTGGTGAACCTGTCTAATGAGAGAGAGGAGCCCAGGTCTCATACTTTCAGTTTATCAGGCTTTACAGCCGTCATAGTCTGTATGTATTTTGACACTGGAGAATGAGGCAGGAAGCTGTTCATGTGAGATCATTAACATACATGACACAAACAAGTAAATTAGTCGGACCCATCTACAATGATTAGTCATGTGATATCAGTGGTCCTCTCTTACGACAGGAAAGATGAAGACTGAAACCATACATACAGTGCAGTAGTAGTCACATGATAAGAGTTACAAGGTATGTACTAAGGGCGCTATTCATAATTGTTGGTAAGCAGTAAAACGGGGCTGTTATCCAGTGTATTTGCCTATCAAAGCCCATAACAATTCATAAAGAGTTGCAGAGAATAGGGCAAGACTTTGTAGGTTGTCTTGTTCCATTGTGTGGGCATTGTACTCCATGCAGAGAATCTTTTTTGCAAACTATTCTCCTTACAGATCACATTGTCAATCACAATACCATCAGATTACCATCTGTTTCCGGGACAGCAACCACCTGCAGTCTCACTGGGTTATGGTTATAAACACTATGTTTCCCTTTCCCTGCTAATATGCTGCTCAGCATACACAGTTGAGCAACAGATCAGATGTAAAAAAAAAAAATCCCACCTGGTTCCAAGGCACAGATGGATAGAGCCCTTGAAGTGACCCAGTCAAATGGGGTTTGACTACAGGGCATGGACCACTTGCCTCTTCTGGGGGAGGGGAGAGAGGGTAGCTGGCATTCAGACAGGGCATAGGGAAGGAGCAGTACTGCTTACTGGAAACATCCACTGATGAAGTGAGGGATGTCCAGTTTGGACAGCCCATTTCACATCCCTCTTTAGCTCCATGAAGAGGGTGTCCATGGGGAACATATTTAAGTCTTAAACAGAAAACCATTAAACCACCCCAGTGGCTGTCTATATGATGGCCCCTCCCAGTCAATCCTCACCCCAGTGATAGGAATGAATGGATCAATTGGCTGGGGGGGGGTGAAGGTCAGCTGGTAGTGGGGGGAAAGAGAAAAAAAAAAACAACCTAACATTTCCATTGTATGGTAGGAAAATTCTATTTTGCAGCAAAGTTCCCTAAGGTGCAGGCGCACCAGGTTTCCCAAGCAAAGCCCAATAGAATGATGCTGCACAGCTCCTGCCAGTGGGATCTTACAGCACAAATCCACTCATGACCATATTACTGTAATGACCCCTGGTCAACCATCATACGTAAGGAATAAAACATTTGTATGAATCAGTTCTAGGCATGCTGGCAGAACACAGCTCAGCAGTGAATGGCACCTTAGCTTGGTATGCCATACCTTATTAAGCACTCTGTCATTTCGGTGCTGCTGTCATGTTATACAGCATTCTGTCCATCCCAAACACAGAAATGCATAGGAAACCATGTTATCTTCTGTGCAGTTCAAAAAATGGGATGTGTGTGTTTTATGTCATCGTGGTCAAACTTCATTCACATGAATCAAGGCCACTCTCTGTGAAAGAACAGACATAGTACACATGGTGCTAATCTGTATCAATACACTATACTTTAGAAAAGGGGGGTGCTGGAAGTGGTCCACATAGTAAACCTGAAGGACTTGGTGAAGGCAGTGATAATTACTAATAAAGAGCTTGGACAAATCCCTCTTCACGAGAAGTGTGGGTGACTTTACCCACCCCAAAAAAATAGCTTGCATGCTATTGGTGTTCACTTATCACATGATCGGTGGTGTAATATAAAAGGAAGTGATTGTTTCATTTATTTAGAAACTGATGAAACTTATAAAAGTAAAACTGATTTACTTCTCTTTTCCACCTGCACAAGGGAATAAAAGTTTTTTTTTTATTATGCCAGAGTGCTGGGTCATTGTTTTATCTGTCTGTAAAAGTAATTTAATTGTGGAGCTTTTCTCCATGGACTTCTGCTGAAAATGGATTATTGGACAGTCGGACTTTATAAATGTCAAAATAAATTTAACTAAATAATAAGTAATAAAATAATAAAATAAATAAATAAATGTAATTTTTAGTATTTATCCAGAAAGTTATAGCATGTTATTTTTGGAGCCCCACCACAAGAACTTTTGTCACTGAGTAAGTTTTTGACATATTAGCATGGGACATAGTGTGTGTGTGTGTGTGTGTTGAAAACTAGCCTGAAACTTCTCAGATTTGTTAAAGTTAGACCTACATATGCTGTGGGCAAGACTTTTTTTTTTACTGTTTAGTCTATCTGACAGTAAAGCATTTGCTCATTCCACCATATTAATGTGACAGATACTATTACTCATATGCAGACTACACTACCTTTTACACCACACACACACACACACACACACACACACACACACACACACACACACACACACACACACACTTACTGGTAAAATCACCTTTTAGTTTAGAGCTGTGCAGCGATTAAACTTACTTTCTGAGGTGGAGGTCATTACGTGACTGTACTGAAGATCTCTGTCACAGTAAGTATGTGATCTATAACTTTATACACTTGGCAGATTTCAGTCTTGGACCTTGGTCTTACAATAAAGTCGTTTTTTAAATCATCAGGCTTTCTCATGAACTGAATAATTATGATATTTTGTGTGAAAAGCTTTTTTGGCCAATCCAGACCATATGCTTGTCTTTATTGTGCAATATGACTTTTGCCTTAACATAACCTAAAATGCCAGTTCTTCAAAGCAGAACTACATTTTTTTTTAATTCTGCAACTCTAGATCAGCTTTATGTCTGCTTCGTCTCATGTGTGTGTGTGTGTGTGTGTGTGTGTGTGTGTGTGTGTGTGTGTGTGTGTGCGTGTGCGTGTCTGTAGTATGAGCAGTAATCACATCTACTTATTACATTTCTCTTCATTCTTCTCCTCAATTTCATACAACATTCCCACAAAACACAATCCTTTATTCTCTCCAAAACAAATGTGCAAGTGTTTTAAAACTTAAAAGAAATGGTGTATTTCTATGTGCACCAAATGTTGTTTTGTTCTCTTTCATCCTGTGACCTCCAGCTGTGCAGCCACCTGTTACTAACTCTTAAAAAAAAAAAAAAACAAAACAAAAAAAAAAAACAAGACTCTTTGCTGGCTGCTCATCCAGCCTGTAAGAAACCATAAGGTTATTTATACACTTGTACTGTTTTATGCTGAGTTTAAGTGCTCAACATGTGCAAACCACTTCTGTAAAGTCTCATATTGTGTAAAGTAGGAACATTGTTTGATTATGCTTCTATTAAAAATATGACTAGTACAAGTTCCTGGCACTTTTTTACTTTTTTGTTACTAACAAGCGTCATCCTGAAGACCTAAATTTACTTAATTCTCTATATACTTGTATAACGTGTGACTTCAGCAAGTCGCCTAACAAAGGAGTGCTCCTGGGCTGCCTATGAACAGAAGGTTGTGGTTAAGTTTACCATATAAATAAATAAATAAATAAATAAATAAATAAATAAATACAATGAATTAATATAGATTTATACAAATCATTGTAAGATATCATCATCACAAAACACCTTTTTCCTATTTTTTTCTACATGGGGTCGGGGTGTTGTGTCAACTATCCCCATCACTCTCAATTCAATCCTGCCCGCCTTCCTTCTTCGGCAGTCATGCCTGACTGTTGTGGGTCATCTCTTACACAGTATGTCCATCTATTTCCTGGATGCCCTTGTTTCCTCTTGCCTAATTCCTGTCTGTCCTAAATCTTCTTCTCTAGATTGTCTTCTGCTTTTCTGCACTTGTGCATGAACCACTGTAATCTCTTCTCTTTGATCTTTTCTGCAGCTGGAGCTACTTTGGCTTCTGCTCTGATGTCCTCATTTCTTTGTCTAGTTCCAGCATCCTACCACCCTTCTCAGGCACGTCATCTCCATCACCTCTAGCTTCCTCAACTGCTCTGTCTTTACTGCCCAGGTTTCTGTACCATACAGTAGTACTGGTTACCCCACTGTTTTGTATGCCTTACTTTACAGCTCCTTTGGCATTCTTCTGTCATACAGTGCTCCTGACACTCTATGCCATTTGGCTTCAGCCCCTATTATTATAGCTTTGACCTCCTCATTCACACTGGAATTTTTAGTGGCTTTGATGGAGCCCTAGAATCATTGAGTCATGCAAGAGACATGCAAATATAAAGGAAAAAGGTAGAATTACAGGCAACAAAAGCAGCTTGGAGTCCAAGCAATAGAAAGCGACTAGTGAAATGTGTCGTTTGTACACATTATACGTTTATTTATACCGGGCTAAAAACTGAAGCTTAGCACATTAAAAATAAACTAATATTTAATATACATCTGACACAAACCGAGTGATCTTTTTATGTTTCTGTGATTATTTTATGTGGGTAAAATGAAGATAAACCCCTACATCACAAGATGGGTTGCCAACTGGCTCATGGACAGAACCCACTTGGTGAGAGTTGCGGGAGCTAGGTCTGACTCTAAACCGGTTATAAGTGGCGTTCCCCAGGGCTCAGTCCTAGGACCCCTCCTGTTCAGCATATACTTCTCAGAGGTACAGGCAAGCACAGGAGGACTATGGCTGACCAAGTTCACAGACGACTGCAAACTAGGGGTATAACTGACTCTCCGGCTGACACAGACATCCTCCAAAAGGGTCTCACTGAGACAGATACCTGGTGTCAAAATCATGGCCTCAAGCTAAATGCCAAAAATTGCATAGTCATTCCCTTTGGAAAAAACAAAGTACCCACAAACTACCAGATAGGTGGTAGTCCTCTAAATATGGAAGACGTAATAAGGGATCTGAGGACCCAAGTAGATAGTAATCTCATCTTTGATAATCACATTGCCAAAGTGGTTAGAAAATCCTTCTACATGGCCTACCTAATCACAAAAGGGTTCGCATCCAGATCAAAAGAGGTCATTGTGCCCCTCTACTCATTACTCATCAGACCCATCATAGAGTACAACGTCCCATTTAGGATGTACCTTACAAGACACCTGCAACAGCTGGAAAGACCACAGAAGTATCTCACCATGAGGATCACTGGCCACAAACAGATGTCCCATGCAGCTCAACTGAAGAAACTCCAGCTGTACTTGGTTGCATACCGCCTACTCAGAGGTGATCTCTGCCTTACATACAAGGCCATGTCCAATCCAGAATTGCGGGACATGCTCCACCTAATAAAAAACTTATCCTCTTGATCCACATGCTGTAGGGATCTAAACCTCACTACCTCAATAAATAGGACATGCTAGAGGGGTAGATTCCTGTCCCAGTGACTTCCCATGCTTTGGAACAAGATTCCAATCTACATTAGGCAGAGCTCCTCGCTAACACTCTTCAAGAGAAACCTTGACGAGTGGATGGGAAACAGAAAGTTTACCCCGGGGATCACTTCAGTGGCTCTGCTGGACAGAGGCACAGGGAACTAATCTAAGGGGGCGGGGAAAGCCAACACATTCTGACTATGCTTATAAATGCCTTCAGGCATATAGCCTAGTATCTACCCATGAACCTATGAACCTGCTCTTAGCCTTCTCTCAGTGTAAGTGGTTATTTACACTGAGGGCAAATCTTTTTGAATCTGGGCTCAAGCCCACCCAACCCAGGGCAGGCCCAAGGAAACTGAAATTAGAGTATAGAGAACTGATATGGCAGTTGCAGGCCAATTTCCTGGGGGTAAATAACACCAAATCCATTAACAGTGTGTTAAAAGTATAAGTTGCCAAATTAGGAACTTCAACAAATATGGAATGTCTACTGCATTATGTGTTTTTATAAATGCTTATCTGTTTTCTTTTTACTTTTTAAATGTTAAGTTCCTTGAATGATGGGTTGTTATCAAAAACAAAAACATTTTTTTCTGTTAGAAGGTCACTTTTATAATTATCTTAGGAAGTTCTTTATTTGTATTATAAACAATTGAATTTTTTATTTATTTTTATCATAGTGGGAAAATGGACTTAAACCTAGATAATGTTTTAGTCATGTGACTACTAAATAGTTTATTTAAACATGTGACTTCTTGTAAAATCAGTTCTGACGAAGTGCTTATTTTTTTGGATGAAAGCACATCACTTTAATAAAGTTCTTTATTTCACTACCCTGTGGAATCCTTGAGAGTTGGGTCATGTGACTTGTGGCACTGGTACATTTCATTTTTTTCTTGGTTTCTTGCCACTAGAAACTCCTTTACCTTTGGATCCTCATTCAGACTCCGCGTCTTAACCACCCCTCCTGGGTACTTAAAGCTGTTAGTCTATTCCACTATCTTCCCTTCTATCTCAGTTCTCAGTTTCTTTTGAATTCCCCGATTTGCTGCCACTACAACTGTCTTATCTGTACTCAGTTTCATTCCATGTGCCCTTAGTTTTGCATTGCATTCCCGTATCCTTTGCTAAAGTTCTTACTGAGAGTCTGCTTGTAATGCCACATTGTCTACATATAATAACTTTATTTAGCTGTTCCCTCCAAACTATTTGCTAAAGCAGTCCATCACCAGTATGAACAGTAGTGAACTCTGAGATGAACACTAATGCACACCCACTCCCACTTGGAATCCCAACCAAACACTGTTTCTTCTTGAGTCATTGGGTCCTTTTACATAGCCTGCACTAAATCTACCAATGTTTATGAGACTTCATAGTTCCTCAGAACTGCCCAAATCAGCTTTCTTGAGGCTCTGTCATATGCTTTCTCCAAGTCTGGGCATGTTCATTTGGAGTCTTTCCTGATTTCTAGCTTCTTCACAACTATCTGTTTCACTGCAAACATCAGGTTGGTTGTGCTGCATCCTGAAGTAAATTGTAACTACTCAATTCCCACCTTACTTTTTACTACTGGTGATTCTTTGTGTCATCTATTGAGTCACTTTCCAGAAGCTGATAGAGAGCCTGATGCCATGATTTTTGCTATTGAATCTTCTCCCAGCCTCTTTGCAGCCAACTAGTATTCCTTCTTGGCCTGGTCTGTTTTTTCTATCTCCTATTTTTTCCTGCACTCTTTTGATGACTTCTTGGACTTCTGCATTCCACCACCAACTTTCCTTATGTACCTTATTTCTATAACTGGCCTGGCCGCATAACTGTTCTGTAGCTCTTACAAATGCTGTTTTGAGAAACTGCCATTTTTCTTGAAATTCACTGATTTCATCTACTTTCTGAGGTGTCAGAGACCTAAGAATTTCTATGAACTCCTGTGGTTTCTCTCCAGTCAACTTCTAAGTCATCAGCCAGGTCTCTGTTGACCTTTGGGCCTTCTCTGACAGTTGAATGTGGCAACCAGTGGTTTATGCTGCAGATCGGCTGTTTTGCTGAGGATGACTTTGAATCTCCAATTAAACTCCTTAACTTACTAGGAGGAAGTCTACCAGAGTTGCATGCTGACCACTCTTCTATGTGATTTTGTGACTTTTTCTCTTGCTGAAGCATGTGTTGGCTACTGTGGCAAAGGGAAATACTGGCAGCACAACTATCTGTAATTTAGTAAATAATTATGTGTCATTTGTGAATGTCAACATGATTTATATAAGATGCTTGTGTTACAACTGTATTAGAACTGTATGTTACATGTATCTCTAACTTGTTTGTACAGATGTGTGTTGAAAAAGGTTTTTGCAAACTGTTTGAAATGTATCCACAGTGTGCTCTACTGGAATAGGACAGAAATGTACATACACTATTGTAGCTGTTTAAATGTATATATCTTAATAGTGGAAACTGGAACATAGGAGGTTAACTTCAGTCCAACAAAAACTTCAGAAAATAGCTGAAATTAAATTACTTTATGGCTATGCAATAAAAGACGATATCTTTCAGTTTCAATGCAGCAAGGAGACACAATGTCTAAAGCTATGGAGCTTTATGTATTGTCTCTAAAGTGAAATAATTTCTAGTTTTGAAATGTGTAGGGATATAATTGTTTTATGACTTTCAGCATCTGCCATAGATCTGAGGTCTATGTATTTTCACAGGTAGATGCTAAATACTGCCAGATTCCAGCAGCAGGGGTTTGTCAGAAAAATATGTATTAATGTGTGTATTAGTAATATGCTTAGTGCATTTAGAGCCTGAAAAGGATTAACACATTTATTCTATTTCATACTGCATAAATCTGTACAAACTGCAGATGCTTTCTGACCTTGTATAGTTAGCTACAATCTTGCTTGTGCCTTGGAAATTTACTGAGAAGCAGATGATTCCTGCTTATGTTAGGAAAATAATGAATAGAACAATACTACTTGTATGAAACTTAGACAAGAAGTTCCGTTTGTGCTGTGAGTAAATACACAGCTGTAGAAGCTATAGATAATTAGGACAAAGCCTGTTTGAAAATATGAACTGCAATCAGCATTTGCTTGTATCTGAGTTAGAAAAGTACCTTGAAATGTAACACTGTACAATAGAAGTCTGTAAACAGATTAGTGCCCACCATGGCCAGGTTGTTTTTCTCAAAATGTTTCTCACAAATCTAGTCATGTCAGCAGAAAATCTGAGTAACATCTGCTGTAGAACAATACTGAAAGTTGTGTTTGATTACGTCAGCCATAGAAGGCCATGTCTTGTAAAACAGTATAAGAATAGCATGTTTCCTGTTAGTAGTTAAGCAAAATCCTGTATTTGCATGTTTTTGTCTCCTTGCAGCAAGTTATTAAATGTGCCTTATCTGAACCTTATGTGTATTGGTCTTTGAAGTTTTTTCCTTTGACAGATTGGTCCTTCGGACCGGAAACCCTCACTTCGCCTCGGATCAGACAGGCCAGGTGGCTTGAAATCGTACGGGGAAGAAACCACATTGGTTCTTCTTAGTTGAAAAGCCCTCCGACTGAATTATCGTACAAAAGAGGCCAGCCACTTTCTGATCTGTGACTGAAGGACAGGTTTATTCTAACCAGGTGATCAATCACGAAGGCTCAGGTAAGGTGAATCTACCTTTTTTTTCTGTTTTAGATCAGGGACTAGATTTGCATTTTTTTGTCAGGACTATTATTGTTATAAGTCAGGGACAAAAAAAGATTGCTGTCTTGTCATAGATCAGGGAAACAGAGCAGGTAGGCAGTTATTCTGAAGAGACTATAACAAAATCCGTGGTACCACGTTAAAAATTAAGGAGATAAGTAACGATTAAAAGGGTAGAACAAAATGGGTAATAATTGCACAAAAAGACCCCCAAATCCGCCATTAACCGTAGACGCAAAATACATGCAGTCACAGCGTGCTGATAATATTAAATACTATTCAAAATGGGTTAATAAGTATGAATTTGATGGTAAATTAGAAAAATCCTCGCTTGTCAAACTTGTCAAACAGCTTAAAACCGATTCTAAAGGTCGGGTAAAAAAGCAACGTCAATTAGGAATTCCTCAGGCACACAGGTGGATTGAAGAAGTAAACCGAAGGGAACAAAAGAGTAATAAATCAAAAGCAATGTTTTTAGATAAAGAGGACAATAACTTAGTAATAGCATCGGCCCCTCCACCTCCTTTACCAGAATATGAAGCACGTGAACAGGTTAGTCCACCCCCATGATATCCTGCTGTCACTGAAAATAGAGACATCACAAAAGCAATACCGTTTATTAGAGATCCCATCGAGACCAGGTCTCGAACACGGGCAGGAAACTCAGAAGGGGACATTGAGTTATATCAAATGGGTAGAAATTCACGATCTATGAGTGAAGAAGAAATATGCCCACTTATAGAAGTGCCTAATCCTCAGGCAGGGCAAGAAGGTCAGAACCCGACTATTCTAGTGTATAGACCCTGGACTCCGGAAGACATCCGAAAAGCTACGGAGGGAATTCCCCATCCAAAAGTTAATTTTAGAAAGTTTTTAGAAGATTTGCAAGGAATGAGGCTAAGTTATAATTTAAACGGAGAAGAGGTAGAAAAAGTAGTCAGACAAATTGTGGGACCAGATTGGCACATGATTAGTGGCGACATGAATCCCCGTGATGCTGCGCTCAGGCCCCTCCCACATAGCAGTGCAGAATTAGACAACAGAGTGAAAGGTCTTACAGACCGCATCTCTGAGAAATGGAAGCCTAGGGCAGACTGGACTTGCATTAATCAATGCATCCAACAGGAAGGTGAAACTATTGACAGATATTATGCCAGACTGTTAGAATGTTTTAATAACCATTGTGGAATGCAGGTTCCTGAAGATCAGACACAAGATTCCCCGTATGAGCAGCAGTTAAAGAATGCATTTTTGAAAGGTAGCATTGCACCCATAAGCAGTTTTATTACAAAGCACATGGTAGATCATCGTACAGGCAGGTTACAGTCATTGTTTGAATATGCTAGGCATGCCAAAAGGCATTTTAATAGCAAAAAGAAAAAAAAAAGCCCAAGTATTTTCTGTAGAAGATGGAGCAGAAGTTTATGTAGTACAGTCCGGGAAAAGGGGCAAGAGAAATGCCCAGGGAAACAAACAATCTGATCAGCGATCAGTGGACTTTGAAGGGCGAAAGAAAAGGGGTGAATATTTTAAATGCGGTAAAAAGGGACACTTGGCAAGGGATTGCAGGAAAAACAAGAAAGCAACCACGGACGACAAGGAGGGTGAGGACTGACCATATGATAGTCAGGAATCACTAGAAGGGGATAGCAGAGAAAGGACAAGTGAGAATGTGATAGAGGGAGTAGAAAATGTGACAGAAGAAATAGAGGAAGTGCAGGAAGTCATGGATAGTGAAGAAAATGAGATATTGGATTTGGCTTTATTAAGCTTAGAGCTCTATTTAGCAGACACGAAACCAGAAGTTACACTCCTGGTAGAAGAGAGGGAAGTCAGATTCTTGTGTGACTCAGGGGCATCACGGACCCTGATACATCCCTCCAAACTGCCAGGGAACTCAGAGTCACCTGATTACATATTAGTGAAAGCAGCTAATGGACAGCTGTATCGGGAGCCCCTCTCCCATAATATTGTGATAACTGATCCTGTTTCAGGATTGACCCAGAAAAGCAAAATTGTTGTTTCTGCAAAATGCCCAGTAAACCTCTTGGGCAGAGACCTTATGCAGCGATTTGGTATAGCAGTAGTTCCGACTATGCAGGGTATGGAAGCACAATGACAAATTGATACCTTTGCAGTGCAAACGGAGGGTAAAATGTTTTATTGGTACAGCCAGGACTTGGTTATGACAGGTCCAGGGGCAGTGACCGAAGAGTTGATGAATATAGCCATCAGCAAGTTCCCCTCCCTTGACATGGATAAACAACATTTGTTGCACTGTACTCCGTATTATTGTAACACACCAGGACCTGATAAGGAATATGAGCAAGAATTGTTTAGAGATCATGCAAACAGATTGATATTACGTAATCTGTACTGGGACACAGAAGGGAACAGTGTAGTCAGCTGTTTATTGCTCCAGGAGTTCTTTGCACTTTATAAATCTAATGGATTACCACATGTTAGCTTAACTAAGGACAAAAATGTGAAATGGGTAGACTTAGGAGGAAAAAGTCACGAGATGGGAAAAACAGACAGAGATAGAACTGTCAGAACAGGAAATACAAATGCAGAAGTTGAATTGGATAACTCAGACCCACCCAGCTGTACAGTTGCAGTCTAGCAAGGACAGCTGATTAGCACTCCTATTGAAGGAGGAAGAGAATGCCTTACAGAATATACTAGAAATTCTTTGGTCAACAGGAAAGAAAGATGTAAGACTTATTCGTACAGCGGGACCAGTTACTATTACGCCAAAGTCAGCATTTAGACCACAAAAAAGACAGTATCCCTTAAGAAAAGATGCAGAGGTAGGAATCAAACCTATTATAGCAGCTTTACTTAAGGAAGGGGTGCTGGTGGAATCTCCTGATTCACCATGTAACACACCCTTATTTCCTGTTAAGAAAGCAAATGGAGAGTGGCGTATGGTCCAAGACTTACAAGCTGTAAATGATGCAGTAATACCAAGGGCACCTATGGTGCCAGACCCACACAGCCTGTTAAATGATTTACAACCTCAACAGAAATATTTTTCTGTGGTAGATATCAGCAATGCATTCTTTTCAATACCGATACACCCTGACAGCCAATATTGGTTTGCATTCACATTTCAGGGGAAAAGGTATACATATACGCGACTACCACAGGGATATTGTGAAAGTCCAATGATATTCTCACAAGAAATGGCAAGCAATTTGGTGGGATTTACCCCACCAAGAGGCAGTCAGATTTTACTTTATGTTGATGATATCCTGCTGGCGGCCCCCACCCAGCAAGATTGCAAAGAAGATACCATAGCGCTATTACAATTTCTAGCCGCTGATGGACACAAGGTAAACAAGAATAAACTGCAGCTTTGGAAAAAACAAGTTAAATACCTAGGATATGTAATATCCAAAGAGGGTAGGACATTAGATGAGGACAGAAAAATAATGATTTTCAAGCACCAAAACCCTCTACTAAGAAGGACATGATGTCCTTCCTGGGTACAACTAACTTTTGCCGGAGCTGAATTCCAAACTATGCCTTGGAATCTGCACCGCTGACTAACCTGATATATAAGAAGCCTATGGCAGCACAGGATTTGTTACAATGGACACCAGAAGCAGAATCTGCTTTCTGCAAACTGAAACAGTTAATAGCGTCCTCATTAGTTTTAGGATTACCAAACTATCATAAACGTTTTTTCCAAACTGTAGATTGTAAGCAAGGTTACATGACATCAGTGTTAACACAGCAGCAGCATAGGGACAAGCAATGCCCTATTGCTTATTATTCATCACAACTAGACCCAGTGGCATGGTCTTTACCCCACTGTGTACAAGCAGTAGCTGCAGCTGCAATGGCAGTACAGGCTTCGGCCTCAGTAGTTTTGTTTCACCCTCTCACACTGAGAGTGCCTCATGCAGTCGCGATTATTTTACTGCAAGAGAAGGTAGCATATATTTCCCCTGCTAGGCATCTTTCCTGTATGACTATATTGTTGAGCCAACCTCATATGACAATTGAACGATGTATGACTTTGAACACTTCTACCTTGCTACCAACCCCTGCAGATGGCACACCACACAGCTGCCTGCAGGTGATTGAGCAAAAGACACTGCCTAGAAAAGACATTACGGATGTTCCCTTGGATGATGCCGAGGTGACATACTACGTGGATGACTCATGCAAAAGGGGTCCTGCAGACAAAACCTTGGAGGATATGCAGTAGTTTCTGATATTGAGATTATAGAAGCAAAATCTTTACCACACAATTTATCTTCACAGGCAGCAGAATTGATTGCCTTGACACGGGCATGTACCTTAGCAAAGGGTAAATGTGTGAACATTTTTACTGACAGCCAGTACGCTTTTTCTACTGTACATGTTTTTGCGCAACAGTGGAAAAATTGAGGAATGATAACATCTACTGGCAAACCGATCAATCATGCACAGTTTATTTTAGATCTTTTAGAATCTATTCAGTTACCCCAGAAAGTAGCTATCTGTAAATGGACAACTCATACCAAGCAACAGGACAGGATTTCAAAAGGTAATATGAGAGCTGATACAGCTGCAAAGCAGGCAGTTTTAGAAGTATTTCTTTAGAATGAGGAATTACAACCCTCTTAAATTTTAGACTTAGAAATGTTAAAGACAATGCAGACACTTACTACGCAAGTTGAAAAACAAAGGTGGGTAAAACGAGGAGTAATTCTCGAAATGGGGCTGTACATCTCTAAAGAAGGGAAACCGATATTGCTGTCTAATTTGTTTAGATATGCAGCTTTGTTGAGCCATGGGTAGTGCCATGTCTCAACAGGGGGGATGGTACAGCTGGTGAACCAAGTGTTCACGGCATATGGATTCTTAAATTACGCTAAAAAATTCTGCTCGATGTGCCACGTTTGTAATAAACATCATGCACAAGGGGCATTAAAGCCCAAGCAAGGGAGTTTCCCCTACACCACCGTATCTGTTTCATACTATCTGTATGTATTTTATAGAATTGAACAAATGTGAAAATAAGAAGTATTGTCTTGTCATTGTAGATATGTTTTCCAGATGGGTGGAAGCCTTTCCGACTAAAAATCCAGATGCGGCAACTGTGGCCAAAGTTCTTGTTAAAGAAATCATCTCTAGATTCGGCATTCCAGAAAGGATCTACAGTGACAATGGCACACACTTCGTAAACCAGACCATACAACAGTTAAGTAGACATTTTGGTATTTCTTTAAAAAATCATTGTGCGTATCACCCACAATCTGCAGGGCTAGTAGAGAGGCATAATGGGATTTTAAAAAGTAGGCTAAGGAAGTTAATAGTAGAAACACAGAGAAATTGGGTGTACTGTCTGCCCCTGGCACTGTTGAGCATGAGAACTGTTCCAAATGCAAAAGGATTGACTCCTTCTGAAAAATTATTTGGAAGGGCTTATTATTTTATTTATTTATTTTATTTATTTTACATTTGTTTACCGGGCTAGTCCAACTGGATACATATCCGTTTTCAGCAGAGGCCCGGGGAGAAAAGCTCCACAGTAAGCATACAGACATTGATTTACATACTGAAATACATTTTTGTAGAAAGAAACATAAACAGGGAAATACATTTTTGTAGAAAGAAACATAAACAGGGAAAACAAATTAGACATACAAATAAAATAACTAATTAGAAGAAATGCAAGTTATAGAAAAAATAGATTAATTAAGGACAATGTACAAGAGGAGATAGAAAATGTAGGATCTTGAGATATAAGAGAAAAGAGAGACCATTATTATATACCTCAATGGAAATCTCTCATGCCAGCAGACCATGTAGCTGACATTACACTAGCTGAGTATATGTGAAACTTGTTAAATTCTAAACATTTGTTGCTGTCAAATTCTGTTTCAGATAAAGAAAGAACCAGACCGTCAGAAGTGGTAGTGTCCCCTGGTACCTGGATTTGGGTGAAGACAGTAAAGAAAAAGAATTGGGCATCACTAAAGTGGGAAGGTCCCTATCAAGAGCTTCTGTCAACACCCACTGCAGTCAAAATTGCAGAGCGCGCCTCCTGGATCCACCTGATGCACTGTAAATTAGTCAAAAGCTTTGAACTGGACAAAAATCGTGTCACATGCCAAGAGTAAAAATGATAGAGTCCAGAAGAAACAGGAATGCAGAACAACCCTTTCCTCAGAAGTATTGCATAATCATCCTGTTAACTGTACTAGTGACAATAATCTTTTTGTTGTGGCCTTTCCTTTTCCCAGCCACACAGACTGAACTGAATAAACATGAAGCGTTACTCATAGACTGGCACCCAGACTTCAACACTTACCAGGCAATTAAATATGTGTATGCTGAGACTTTCAATGTTTCGAATTGCTGGATTTGTACAGCTTTGCCGACAGCATACGGGGGGTTATTAATGACTACAGTCCCCCTAGGGGTCAATGAGACCTGGGAGAACTTGATTTATAATACCTCAACTATTACATCACAAGATAAAATAGCATTGCACTTGTCTGTTCCACAAAAGGGAACTGTGTGTTTTTATAAAAATGATACTGTTCAGGTGGGTTGGAGCAATTGCAATGTGACTGTTCCTTATAAATGTTACACTAAAACTAACAATGCAGGTTCTTATTGTAATACAAATTATGATTCATTTCTTGAATTGATGTAAAAAACAATTGATGAAGTAAAACAGGATTCTGTTCTCTATAAACAACTGTCTATAATTGATAGAAAAATGTTTCATGCAGGACAAGTGTATATTCATAGTAAAGTTACTACTAAAGTAGAGGATTGTTATTTTGTATGTGGCAGAAAGGCCTACAAGTGGCTACCTGAGAATTGGTCCGGCAGTTGTTTGTTGGGCTACCTGGTTCCGGCCATACGACACATTGCAGTTTTACCTTGAGGAAAAATTCGGAATGTCCGAGAGGTCAACAAGAAACCCATCAGGAAACCTGTAAATCCATTAGGGCAAATCGATGCACGCTGGAAAAACCATCATGCTGTGGGCAATGGATTGACACACATGGACTTGAGTGATACTGTTATATCGTGGGCAGGCATATTACCAGCATATGGAGTGACAAAATCAATCTGGGAGCTGAGAAAACTGTCTAAACTTCTCGAAGTAATGAGTAATGCAACTTTTTCTGCCCTTGAATTGGTGACTGATGAACTGAATGCCATGAGAACTGTAGTGCTTCAAAACTGCATGGCTCTCAACTTCACCCTAGTGGCGAGAGGTGGTACTTGCGCTTTAGTCCTTGAGGAGTGCTGTTCGTATATTCCTGACCACAAACACGAAATAGACAGTCACCTTGAGGTAATTCAGCAAGTGTCTGACATGACCAAACCAGGCCCAAACCCATTGACGGACTTTTTCCAGAAATGTTTTGGGGGGTGGGGTACTATCCTAATGAACATTCTGATTGCTATTTGTGTAGGAATGCTCCTACTGGGAGTATGTGTTTGCTGTGGCATCCCCTGTATGAAAAGACTGATAAAAGACTTCATAGATATGTCAGTTTCTGAAACCTTATATCAAAGTACTGAGTTTGAAGAACTGTTAAAAGATTAAAAATGCTTTCATGAGTTTAAACTGAATGACTCTCTTAACTGCAAATCCTAAGTGGCAGAGGTTAGGAGAAGAAAACAAATGTTTATGCTTATTTTGAAAGTAGAATAAAAGTATTAAAAGGGGGGAAATGTCAGAAAAATATGTATTAATGTGTGTATTAGTAATATGCTTAGTGCATTTAGAGCTTGAAAAGGATTAACACATTTATTCTATTTCATACTGCATAAATCTGTACAAACTGCAGATGCTTTCTGACCTTGTATTGTTAGCTAAAATCTTGCTTGTGCCTTTGAAATTTACTGAGAAGCAGATGATTCCTACTTATGTTTGGAAAATAATGAATAGAACAATACTACTTGTATGAAACTTAGACAAGAAATTCCGTTTGTGCTGTGAGAAAATACACAGCTGTAGAAGCTATAGATAATTAGGACAAAGCCTGTTTGAAAATATGAACTGCAATCAGCATTTGCTTGTATCTGAGTTAGAAAATGTAACACTGTACAATAGAAGCCTGTAAACGGATTAGTGCCCACCAAGGCCAGGTTGTTTTTCTCAAAAAGTTTCTCACAAATCTAGTCATGTCAGCAGAAAATCTGAGTAACATCTGCTGTAGAACAATACTAAAAGTTGTGTTTGATTATGTCAGCCATAGAAGGCCATGTCTTGTAAAACAGTATAAGAATAGCATGTTTCCTGTTAGTAGTTAGGCAAAACCCTGTATTTGCATGTTTTTGTCTCCTTGCAGCAAGTTATTAAATGTGCCTTATCTGAATCTTACGTGTATTGGTCTTTGAAGTTTTTTTCTTTGACAGGGTTTCACCTGGGATAGAGTCAGATAACAAGAAATGATGTCATTTTTCAAACTATCCTAGCAGTAATATTTGAGATATTAATTTAAGAAGTCTCTTAGTGAGACACAGCATTCTGAATTCTGTCTTTGACCTGCCGATAACTGGAAGATCAATTCACCACATCTGCCTTGCTCTAAGTAAGTTTCTAGGTTATAGTAATTCTCTTAGACACAGTCAGGAATACAGTGAAGCATAGCTTAGATATTTTTCTTTATTTATTTGAGACTGTCCTGCAATGTTGTTTTAAATATTTCCTGTGATTTTTACTGTGATGTCACTGTGAATATATACTGAGTATTTTCTTGTTCTTTTATTACTTATTATTACATATATTTAAACCTTTCATTGTGGCTGATCTTTGTAGAGATATTTAAGTTTTGAGAGTACTTGCATATTTATTTGTTGACACTGTGTAGGCCATTCCTAATAGCTTTGCTCTTGGTCAAACTACAATTTGTATTAATAGTAACATTACACAGTAAGATTGAACACCCTTTGTTAAGGGCCTTAACGTAGCTGGTAAAGAGTTGGCTGATGGCAGTGATAACTACTTTATAGTCTGGGCAAAAGGGCACATAGCTAGTAAACCTGTGCCAGCCTTTCCCAGGTGTGTGTGTGTGTGTGTGTGTGTGTGTGTGTGTGTGTGTGTGTGTGTGTGTGTGTGTAAATCAAACCTCAAAGACTGTGTGTGTGTCAGCTGTTTGGGCAGGGACACGAAGCACTAGTTGGACAGAGAAGGTGCTGGAGGTCTTGGCTTGGTCACTCAGCTGAGATTTCAACTCTATACCTCTGCCAGTAAGGAGTCTTATTGGGAATCTGGAGAAAGATGGAGAAACCAGCTCCGGACTGACTGTGGTCTATGTGTTCTCTTAAGGGAAATTGCACTTGATGCAGAGAGCTGCATCTGGTAATACTGTGTGTGTGTACCTATCATCTTCCCAGTATACATTCCCCACTGGTGCCAGTGATGGGGATTGAGGCTCCTTGATTACTGGTCCAGTGGTGGGTCATCACAGCTATCATCAAGCCACTTTCCAGACAGAAGTTCAGAATGGCCTCTCCTTCATTATTCCTGTTGCCCCACCCTTGTGGGCCCAGGCAGTCTTTGAAGCCTGTTCTATCTGTCCTGATATGTGCATTCAGGTCCCACATTATCAACATCAACTCATATTCTCCTACTTTATCTTGTACATCCTGCCACTGCTGCTTGAATGCAGTCTTTTCCTCAGTATCACAACCCTGCTGTGGAACACAGGCTGAGATTACGAATAGTGCCTTATCCATTTATGCTAGAGTTTGGCTCCCATAAGTCTGCAACTAATTCTGATAACATCTCTAACTGAATTTTGAAGCCTCTCTCTCACTACAATTCCAACTTAATTTCTAGCTTGTTCTCCCCAAATGACAGACTGTGGAAACCAAGACAAATAGGCTTGCTGCACTGCCTTTCATCTTGTCTCCTGAATACACAGAATGTCAAGACACCTCCTTACCATCATGTTATCCACTTCTAGACTCCATCCTGTCAGTGAACCAACACAGAATGTAGGAATTCTTAGTTCATGTTTGCCTGGTTGATTGGTTTTATGTCCAGCTTTCACTCAATAGAGGTATCCCAGGTAACCCAAGCTGGTTAACTGAACAGTGGCTGACACTATAAGGCACCATCTGAAGTCTGTGCTGCTGCCCATAACACCATTCTTGGGTGAGTTTGGGGTGGAAATACTAAGCATTATTTTTTTTTGGGGGGGGGGGATTGCTGTGAGGAATCCCACAGAGACAAAGGGAGAACTTGTAAACTCCATACATGCATTGGCCGGAGGACAGGATCAACCCTTGTAACTTGTACATAGAAGGCAAAGACTTTAACCATTATGCCAACTTGTCTCTTTTTTTGCCAGTTTGTCTCTTTGTAATGCAGTGTTTTATTTATTAGACAAAATGCTTACTATATTTTCAGCATCTATTGTTTTTGAAACATCTGAATTGAGCTATGGTGTCTACACTGAAACAAGATAACCCATATCTTTAACTTTAATTCCATAGCTTTAGTTCTGAGTGAATCCATTCATGCCTCAAGATATATTCCTATTTGACAGGTTCAGTACTGCAGATGAACAGGATGAAGCACAGAGTCTTTTCACTGATAACTATTAGCTAGGGAGGAGATTTTATTGAATACAAGGAATAAGATTTAAATGCTGCTTTTCAGTGTTGCAGTTTCATTATTAGAGAATTGTCAGATTTGTAACTGAACTTATAGATAAAGGGCTGAGATATCTCCATTTCATTGTGTAGGGAAGCTAACACTACAGGCTTTTGCCAGATTCACAAACTTGGCATTCCTACATTCTGGAGGAAGGCTTGTATTACACATTTACATAAAACTAAAGTTTGACCAACACCTAAAACACATAAAAGTTAGGAACAAGACATAACTATACTATGCCAAGCACGTTAAACAATGTCCACAACATTGCTACCTCCTGCCCTTCTCTACACCTCGTCAGTTCTAACCAGTTTATAAAAATCCTAAATCCACAGACTTGATCAAATGTCTAAAAAGGTCCCTGATCTCCTACTAGAAAAATAATTTAAAATTGCAGCTGAAGCCATAGCCTACCCAATATGAATTCTCACAAATTGTTCCATCAGCGAATCATATCTCTCCCTCCTCTGGAAAAAATGCTTCATTTTACCCCTACACAAAGGTGCCCACTCCCTAGAACTCAGTAACCTTAGACCCATTGCCATACTCTACCCCTGTCCAAAAACTTCAAAAAATGTACACAGTCACAACTCCTATAATATGTCACACAAAACATAGTATTATCACCATCACAACATGGTCCCCACCCCATCACAGTACCTCTAATGCCCTTCTAAATTTTACCAACATCATCAACACATAAAGGAATAAGAGCAAATACATTTCAGCCAGTTTTTTGACCGCTCCAAGGCATTTATACAGTCTCTTACTCCATCCTTCTACAAAAACTAGGCTGTCTTAGTCTTCCTAATAAAACACTAAAGTCATTCCAAGATTAGCTGTGTAATAGATCGCAAACAATGAAACGTCTCTACAACACCTCCTCCTTTCTCCCAGTCTCAGTAGGTGTCTGTCACGGCTCCAATCTTGGATCCATTCTTTTCAGCATTTTCATCAATGACCTCAACAAGGCGTGCAAAAATGTTACATTAATACAGTATGAGAACCAGGAACACACAGTAAGATTACAAAGGAACAAGAAATGCAGTCAAAGACAGGGCCTCAAGTAGAAGCAGTTCTCTTTATTGGATGCAACCACAAGAAACGTTAAGCGCTTTCGTCCCCCATAAAATTACATGGGACTTCTTCAGAACAAAAACTATCTGGATAAGCCAGGTTTAAATATTACTATTCAAACACATGCTCAAACAATCAAAGTTAAAAAACAATAAAACAATTAAAAAGGCTAATTAACCCTCAAAGTGCCTGAGTTTTAGCAAACAGTTTATGCTAGTATATTCATTCAGGCCAGGATACTCAAATGCATTTAGCTTAAGTTGCCACCTTAATTCACATAATTCTAAGTGCTGTGGTAAAACCTTCCCTTGGCTGTCTAAAACTATCTGCTGCAGGACAAAGAAACTAAATACATGTTCATTATGTTCCATTAGATGTTTAGATAGTGCATTTGTACTTTCACCGTTTTTTATATCATTTAGATGTTCATACATTCTTTCTCTAAACTTTCTACAAGTTTCTCCTATATAAAATACAGGACAGTGCAGGCATTTTGCAGCATAAACAACACTTTTAGACTGACAAGTAAAATGACCGTGTATATTACACTGGTAGTCACCAGTGTACTATACATGGTCATTTTTACTTGTCAGTCATTCCGTGGTGGTCATTCTGTGATGGTGCAGCAGTAGCATTGTTGCCTCACAGCAAGAGGTTCTCCTGTTTGATTCTCAGCTGGAGTGCCTTCTGTGTGGAGTCTGCATGTCCTCCCTGCAGTTGAGTGGCATTCGAAAGACATGCGTGAATGGGCGTGCCTTCACTAAAGGTTGGGTGTTGGGCTGGCAACTCGGCACCATAAAAATCGACTGCCGATCATTAGCGGACCGGAGTTCTGCTGTGGCGACCCCTAACTGGGAAAAGCCAAAAAGACAAACATTACACTGGTAGTCACCCAACTTGAATTTCTCCCCTGTTTTAATGACATTGGGGCATTGCCTGCACATTCCACATTTAAAGTTCCCAGAGGGCCTGTTATTATGTTCTTGTCCTATCCAATTGTTTTCTAGTAGATTTTTAAATGATCTATGCTTTTTAAAAACTATAAATGGCTTATCGCCTAATTTTTCTACAGTCATGTAGTCCAAATTGAAGCGGGACCAATTTTTGTTAACAATTTTGACCACAGTTAAACTATCTTTATTAAATGTCGTGATGAAGGAGAGTATTTTTCTTTTTCTCCTCTACTTATTGCCCCGTCATTACTAACACTTATTACATGTTCACTATCACAAAATGTGGACTGCTGACTTAAGATAGGCTTAAATATCCCATTAGATCTTTTTTTAGGTCTGAACTTCTGTATTTACTTTCTCTAATAAATGCTCAGGATAACCCCTTCTCTTAAACATGTCTGTAATGAAATTAGTTTCAGCTATAAAGTCATTCTCATCAGTTAGCATCCTAGCAGCTCTTACCAGCTGCCCTTTAACCACTGATCTTTTCTGGTATAATGGACGGCAACTGCTATAGAGTTCGAAAAAGTTGGTTTTCTGTAGATCCTTACTCTTAAATTCTGTTTCTCTGGGTAAATTCTAAGAAGGTGCTGCTGTTATTGATATAATTCAGAAAATCATCCAATAGCTCTACAGACCCTGCCCAAACTAAAAACAGGTCATCCAAAAACCTTGTATAGTATTTTATATTTTCAGCATATCTACTCTTGAAAATGTATTCAGTTTCCTAAAAGGACATAACGTAATTTGCATAAATGGGGCCACAAGCTGCCCCCATAGCTACACCTACTACCTGCTTGAAGTACTGTCCCTCAAAATAAATGTAATTATTGTGGAGAATAACTTCCATAAGGGTAACTATCAAATTAATATGATCTTGTGTATATTTCCTAGTCATAAGAAGCTGTGCTTCAAGCCATTCTAAACCCTCCTTGTGGGGTATTACTGAAAATAAGCTTTTAGGATCTATTGTGACAAAAATCATGCCTTCAAAAAATGTTACTGTATTTAAGTCCTTCAGGAAATCCCACAAGTCCTTACACACATGCTTAAGTTCTTCCACCCCCTTTTTTAAATAGAAGTCCACTAACTTTGCCATAAAGTGGATTTTAGATCTTTTTCTGTCCACTGTAGGTTAAAATGGGGGTTGATTCAGATGCTTATGGATCTTTGGGATCCCAAAGATACTTGCAATCACTAGGTACTCATTTTTGATGTAATTATACTCATCCAGGTTAATTTGACCCTGAAAAATCATGTCATCCAAAATGTTATCTATCCTTCTAAAGGCAATATTAATTTTGTTTCGTGAAACCTCTGTGTATGTCCCATCCACTAAAATAACATTCATACTGTTACGATAATCTGTTTTGTCCATGATAATCAGCCTATTTCCCTTATCAGGTTTCATTACATGTATTTGTTTGTCAGTAACTATATCAGATAAACAAGCCCTTTCATTAAGTCATATTGTCATCACCCACATGGGCATTTTCCTTTAACATTTGCCTAAAAATCTACCTCACAAGTTTTTTCAAACCAATGAACTAAGTTGTGGATAGGTGAGTTAAACATACTTGTTTTTTTTCAAACAGCTTTCAGCACAGCCGATATTTTCCACATTTGTATTGAAGAACAAACACAAGTTTAATTTTCTAGTATACAGCTTCAGATCAAGTAATAAGTCAGCAATAAAGCCTCTGCATGCAGGGATAAAACTAAAACCCTTAGAAAGTACATCTGCATGCATCTGAGTAATGTTCTTATTAGAATAATTATACACCTTAAAATCATTTACAGTATTAAAAATAACTTCAGGTCCACTTTGTTGGACTGTCATTTCTTCATCAAAAATGTCAGCAGCCATTAAATCTGAATCAAAAGTCCCATTCAAATTTAACTGTGTATTAAAATCACTAAATAAAACTAAAATATCAGTGGGGACACTAATATTACTTGTTCCAGCATTAAAGTCACAAAATGAGTCACTTACAGAGGCATTTTTACCTTCATTTAAAATGTGCATGTTTTTTAGGTTTTTTTCTGTTGTCAGCCACCATGTTTCCATTCTGGTCATGCTCCTTGGGTTAAATAATCACCATTCCTGTTGCTGGACTCCTGTCACTGTTGAAAATCCCCCAAGTAATTGTTTTTTTCATTAAATTCGGATTTATTCTTTAAACGCTCAGATCACCTCACCACGTCAGTGATTTCAGCGTAAATGCTAGGCCTGGGTGCATTCTGCTGCCTTTGAAAACTTTGTGGTGATGTCATCTCTGACTCATCTAGGTAGTTTAGCTGTGGTAAAAAGTGTTAAATTGGTCCCTGTTCAATTCGGACTACATGCCTGTAGAAAAATGAGTCGCTAAGCCATTTATAGTTTTTAAAAAGGATAGATCATATAAAAATCTACGAGAAAACAATTGGATAGGACAAGAACATAATAACAGGCCCTCTGGGAACTTTAAATGTGGGATGTGCAGGCAGTGCCCCAATGTCATTAAAAAAGGGAGAAATTCAACTTGGGAGACTACCAGTGTAATATACATGGCCGTTTTACTTGTCAGTCTAAAAGTGTTGTTTATGCTGCAAAATGTCTGCACTGTCCTGTATTTTATGTAGGAAAATCTTGTAGAAAGTCTAGAGAAAGAATGAATGAACATCTAAATGATATAAAAAATGCTAAAAGTACAAATGCACTATCTAAACATGTAATATAACATAATGAACATGTATTTGGTTATTTTGTCCTGCAGCAGATAGTTTTAGACAGCCAAGGAAAGGTTTTACCAGAACACACAAAATTATGTGAACTAAGGTGGCAACTTAAGCTAAATGCATTTGAGAGTCCTGGCCTGAATGAATATACTAGCATAAACTATTTGCTAAAACTCAGCCACTTTGAGGGTTAATTAACCTTTTTAATTGTTTTATTGTTTTTTAACTTTGATTGTTTGAGCATGTGTTTGAATAGTAATCTTTAAACCTGGCTTATCCAGATAGTTTTTTTGTTCTGAAGAAGTCCCATGTAATTTTATGGGGGACGAAAGCGCTTAACGTTTCTTGTGGTTGTATCCAATAAAGAGAACTGCTTCCACTTGAGGTCCTGTCTTTGGCTGCATTTCTTGTTCCTTTGTAGTCGCATTAATACAGTATGTCAATGATGCAACCATAATCTGCTCAGCAAAACACTTGACACTCTACAAAAACTAACCAGGATTCCTGAACCCAAATAAATTTAAAATAAGTCTTTTTTTTCACCAACACATCTTTCAAATAACAAAACCTGTCTCTCTATTACCTCCTCATACTCCACCAAAATTGAACTTGCCCAAGAAACCAAACATTTAGGCATATATACTGACAAAGTCCTAACACTTGACTGCCATATCCAACACATAATAAAGAAATGTTACCAAAACTATGCTCACGTTATAGAGCTGCATCATATATGTCCAGTGATAAAAGAAAGCAGATTACATTCACTCTCATCCTTCCCTCACTTCTGTATTCTGATCCAGTCCTCACCTCACTTCTATAGTCTGCTCCAGTCCTACCCTCAGTTCTACACTCTGTTCCAGTCCTCTCATCAGTTCTATACTCTGCTCCAGCCCTTCCATCAGTTATATACTGTGCTCCAGTCCTCTCCTCAATTCTACACTCTGCTCAAGTCCCCCCATCAGTTCTATACTCTGCTCCAGTCCTCCCCTCAATTCTACACTCTGCTCCAGTCCTACCATCAGTTCTATACTCAATTCAATTGTGATTGTTACTTTCTAAATCCTTACTGCATCTTGGTCATGTTGAGCATCCTGTTTAATATTTACATTTTTATACAGATTCTTAGGTACTCAGTTTAGCTTATGAATTTATTTACTGAAGTGGCACTTTCTAATAGGTGTTATTTAGCATATGCATATATTTGAGTCTGATACTATTTCTGCTTATATTTTAGTGTTTTTAGAATTGTAATTATAATTTCTGGTTGCAGTTTGACTTCCAACTTTATACTGGTTTTAATGTAAACTCAGACAACATTACGTAAATTGTGATTTCTTAGCACCATTTGACATTATATTCCATGGCAAATATTCACAATGATGAAACATTTATATAACGAGAAACAGAACAATGAAAACACCCATTTCCCCTGACCATATTTTATTTATAATTGCCCCATTTTTTGTTTCACCTTGCTTTCTGCTTTTGTTCTTCTTTCAACTTAAGCCCTGTGGTGCATGTGATAACTATGTAACAGTATAGTACAAATAACTAGATAGGGGTTCTAATCTCAGGTCTGGCAAATGTGTGTATAAGTGTTTGTAAGTGTGTATGTTTGTAGGTTAAATTATTTTAACCCCTATATCACTAGGTGGGTTGCAAATTGGCTCACAGATAGAACCCACAGTGTGAAAGCAGTGGACTCCAAGTCAGACTGCCAACCAGTTATGAGTGGAGTGGTCCTGGGTCCTCTCCTGTTTGACATCTACTTCTTAGAAGTCCAGGCCAACAAGGAGGGACTCTGACTGACCAAGTTTGCAGATAACTGCAAGCTGGGAAACATTGTTAACTCCCCAAGTGATGTAGACATCCTACAGAAAGGCCTCACTGAGACCAATGACTGATGTCGAAACTATGGCCTTAAGCTTAATGCCAAAAAATGCGTCATCATCCCCTTTGGGAAAAACTCAGTTCATACTAATTACCACATTGATGGGAGCCCACTGAACAGTGAAGGCATTATAAGAGATCTGGGGACACAGGTTGACAGCAACCTCTACTTTGACCACCACATTGCCACTGTGGTCAGAAAATCCTTCTATGTGGCACATCTCATTACCAAGGGTTTTGCATCCAGGAAGAAAGAGGTCATCATCTCTCTCTACTCAAATATTACATAAACTGCAGTTTCTGGAGTCTAGATTGTTATATTTAGTCTGGCAGCAAAGTTCCACACTGGTTTTGCTGACAGTCACTATCGACTATATTATTTAAAGATATATGTATTGCTATATCGAAGTGATATATCTTTAAATCACAGACTCATCTCTGTTTACTCTATCACAAAGAATGCAATATGTAGGTGAATGCATCTGATAAAAATCATGATAGCACTTGCAATGGGATAATCGTTGTAAGTGTTGCTATATACTAGAAAGGTTCTGTTTGCACGTTGGGTAAATACAGTTGCTGAGGATAGACATTGGGGTGACACTATTAGTTTGTGAAACTGAGAACAATGGCATTGACTAAGAAATATATTACTAATCCCAAAATGTGCATGATCTTCTGGAAGAGTTAATAACACTAAGAATTTGCTATTGCTGTTTAACAGCTCTTGTTGATTAGGTTTTGTTCCCAACTGGGATTCCTTTTACATGGGCTCTGCACTGGATTCATGTCATGGCATTAAAACTCATGATAATGCATCCTTTTGAAATTAAACATAATTATTAAAACTGTGTAAGTCAGTCGAGAAATCAGTTTTGATCAAAACAGAGACCAAACATAGAAAAACAGTGTGGTCCCTCAACATCTGGAAAGGACAGAGATCACTTATATTGAAAGCCCATTCCATTCTTGTACTGCTGAACTGCAATCTGAAAGCAGTGTAGAATAGAATCACAGCAGCAGCTCGACAAATTACACAACCATTAACACTGAACATGGTGTCACATGAAATTAATGGCATTTTCTAACAAAAAGCTTTTAAAAATAAACCATTAAAGGAGATCTCTGAGTGCTTCAAGAAGATAGTCACCTCTTCCACTTACTCCCTTTAAAGATTTTTATTTTATTTTTTACTTATTTACTTACTAACTTATATTTGTTAGCCTGGTTAGAGCACTGATCCACATGAATCTTTTTAGACTCACCCCTATAACACTGTGTGGTTAAGTGACTTTTCATAGTCAAATAGCAGGACAATAGAAGTTGAGGGAATCAAACCCTGGACAGCAAAAA
The DNA here is from genome assembly GCF_019279795.1 of Protopterus annectens. Classification (NCBI taxonomy): domain Eukaryota; kingdom Metazoa; phylum Chordata; order Ceratodontiformes; family Protopteridae; genus Protopterus; species Protopterus annectens. Next base: position 102,832,360 of record NC_056750.1, on the reverse strand, counting down.
GCAGCTCATTAGTAACTCATAGCCTTAATTCTCTGCACTAAGTGCCAGACCAAGATTGCCTAAAAGTCTGTATAATGTATATTTTATTTTTGCAGAAGTTGATTAATCAGGGTTTGAAAGGTGGTTGCTCTTTATCTGTAAGTTATTTGAAGAGAAAAGATGTGAGTCATGTGCAATGAGCATTGCAACAGCGTAAGATTTGGAGGGTCTGTATTACAAGCGCGAAGCTTTACTTAATTGAATAAGTAAACTTTGAACTTGTAATATCGAAAATGTAAGTTGTCGAATGTCCGATTTAGCCCAGGGAAACACTTCCCTTGCCCGTTATGTGGAGTATGCCCGTTTCTCCAATTTGGAGCAATCTTGGAGTTGGTATATTTAGGTAGGGGGATGTGGGGGGCACAGCCCCCCACTTGATTTCGGATGTAAAGTTTTTTTTTTTTGATTTGGCCAAGGGAGGTGTTTCCCTTGGTTGAATTGGCCATTTGACAATGTTAGCTGTCAATATTACAAGTTTGAGCTTTAGTTATTCGTTTAACTAAAGCTTCGATGTTGTAATATAGATGCGATTTGGAAGTTCAGCATACCATGTGACCTCAAGACTGGGACAGGAAGCTGGAAGCTGGAGTAAGTTAGCATGATGATTTTTGAAGAAACTCCAGCTGTACTCGGTTGCATGCCACCTGCTCAGAGGTGATCTCTGCCTGACATACAAGGCCATGTCCACCCCAGAATTGATGGACATGCTCCACCTAAAGAAAACCTTATCCTCTTGATCCACACGCTCTAAGGATCTAAACCTCACCACAACAATAAATAGGACATGTTGGAGGGATAGATTCCTGTCCCAGAGACTTCCCATGCTCTGGAACAAGATTCCAATCTACATTAGGCAGAGCTCCTCGCTAACACTCTTCAAGAGAAACCTTGACGAGTGGATGGGAAACAGAAAGTTTACCTCTGGGATCACTTCAGTGGCTGTGCTGGACAGAGGCACAGGGAACTAATCTAAGGGGGCGGCGAAAGCCAACACATTCTGGCTAGGCTTATAAATGCCTTCGGGCAGACAGGCTAGTACCTACCTATGAACCTATGAGGGGAAGGAAAATATATTGGCTTGGGCATTACCGAGAGTATTTTTAATGATTAAAATTGGCAGTAACATGAAAGCAATTGCTTCATTTGAGTGGTGTGTGAGCTTGGTATATAATGTGTGAGATATTGGATTGCATCTTATAATGGTTCTTATGGTCCAAACAATGATACAAGTCTTTATTTGTTCATGAAAGTGATATGACAACTGCTTGGGAACTATGAAAGAAGATTATATCAAAATGTTAGGGAAGTGTTGCTGTAACATTGGAAGGGGAAAATTTGGATCTATAAACCTTTGCCCTAACAAGAGTCACCTCCCTCTGACAGAGAAGCAAAAGAGCCAACTCTTGCCCTTAAGGAAATGGATTTTTAACATTTTCTGTGATCAGTTTGGAAGAGAGCTATGGATAGAGTAATCTGGATGGATATATTGGTGACCGGCTATTGTTTAAGCTACTTGGAACACTTAATGAAGACAGAGAAGATATAATAGTAAAACAGCAATGTTATATGGGGCTGATACAGAAGCTGTATCTGTTTAAAATTGTGTTCAATAATTTGTTGGGTATGTATCTGGTACTTGGTCACAGCCAGATGTAGTAAGCAGTTTATAATTAAAATGTTCTGAATGGTGCATTAATGTGCATTCAGTATGATTTTGCTTTTTGATTGGTAAGTGTCCAAAAAAGGCATAGTTTTTGAGGATGTTAATGTTAATTTAAATTAAGCAGTTTGTAGGCCTTACTGGAAGGTTATTCATGTATATTGTTAATATAGCAATAGTGAGCAACATTATGGAGTTTTTCTGATTTCATAATTAATTGTTTCTGAAATGTAATCATAAGATGATTAACCAGGGCTTATGACATAGAGGGTTAAAACCCTGACTACAACCCAGCTGACCAGAGCATCATTAGTGCCTCATGTCCTTGACAACGTTGACAGGGGGAAATTGGTTTTCCCATTCTGGGAGGGAGAAGAAGGTAGAGCTCACTTTCTACAGCACTGGTCTCCTCATATAAGGGATTGAGATGCTAAAGTGTGGCCTGAGGGTGGGCACTCACTCACCAAATCACCAAAACATGGTTGCCTTTGTAGTGGCTGTGTAGGAACACACACCAACAGGCTGTCTTGCACAAGAGACTGTAATCTGCCTTGGAACAATTCCTCACTATTGCAAAGAAGGCGACTGATACATAATAGAATTACCAGGCAGTAGATAGAAGGTTAAAGGGAACTGTGTAAATGTACTCATTAGAAAGAAGGACATGCACTGGCACTGGACAGTGGGGTGCTGCAGTGGATAGCATTACTGCCTTATAGTACCTTGGTTCTCTGGTGTTGGCTTCAGCTTGGGTGCGTTCCATGCTGTCCTTTAAGTGTGGACATGGCTTTTGCCAGAATTTCCAGTTTACTGTTACATACCATCGACATGCTGACAACTGAACTTGTGATCCTCCAAAAATTTTGTAGGTCTGTGATCACATACATCCATATATATATATGTGTGTGTGTGTGTGTGTGTGTAGTGCTTATGTTACTGTGCATATGCATCCTGTGATGGACTGGTTTGTCATCTAGATTTGGTTACATGCTTTACACCCACTGCATGGTGGGATAGGCTTTGGCTCCTAATTACCCCAAAGAAGATAAAATGCTTATTAGAAGAAATTAATTCATTGGTTCATAGCATATGCAGCTGCCCTGAGAAAAATATTGAAAAGACAGCCCTTAGTACAGCTGAATGAAACTGTGTGAAAAGTGATGTCAGATGGCTTAAGAATCACCAAAATTGTTTAGTTTTGTTATTAGGAAGAAAATATATAAGTAAAGTGATGCAAATACAATTTTTTTCCTGAGTCAAGCTGAACCTTTATGCAGTTTGAAATGTCCATAGGAGTTTCAAAGGCACATTGAAATGCTGTGTGTAAGCCTTCATCCATACATGTGTAGTTATTGTTTGGGTTTCAAAATGGTTGTTCAAAAAATGTTCCTAAGTTGGTTCAAGCTGGGTAGTATGTAAGTAGCACTTTATCTGTCAATTAATTATTCTCTCACTGCAGAGTCAATAGGTTTTTCTGCCTGAAAAAGGACTGGAAATAACCTAAAATTATTGAACTATTTTCCTTAGCCTAAAATCCTAAAAAAAATGTTCACACGTGAGGTTTCCTTCTTGCTTAATTGATGCTTTTGTTTCATTACTTTTTGTTTTACCTGTCTTTGTACCTGTCTGCTTATATGTTGAAACATCCCGCTTACAATAATATTTAGCTTGAGTTAAGTAAACTTTTTTCTTCTATTTTGAACTGAGATTATTATTTTAAAAATATGATATGGTAAAAGCGAACAGTTATATTGCGGCCAGTTCTTTAGCAGACACCTTACAAAAATAGTTCTTACTATACTGTCTTTCGTTACTAGAAAGATAATGGTTACCAGAAAAAAAGTGGGCAACCAGTCATCACAATGCATCCAACATGACAGAGTATAGTGATCCCACGCCCCACCAAAAAATAGGGATAAATGTATAGGTTAAGTGAGTCCAGTGTGGTGGTACATAGGCACACAGAGAAATTAATTCAATATTGTTATCAAGTAAAGGTTTCTTTATATCGCTGCTGTCTGTATATCAAGTAGCAGGCTGAGTCTATATTATAAGGTCTGCAGCACTAGGGTTTATTGGCTTATAATGAATTAAAGCAAAGCTTTTAATGGATGGCATGTTAATTATGTGACTGACCCACTAGGGTGCTAATAATAATAAACAGCAGTGGTTCCCTATTAGAATACCGAAGATGCATTCCTTCGAATGTGTCTTGGTCGACCTCAAAAGCCTGAAACTGCAAAATATCGAAACAGCTTTTAAGCTAATTCTTTCCCTGGAAAATAATTTGCTTGGCCGCTTAGTTACTTTGCCATTTTCGGCACTGTAGTGCAGTCTCGGAGTTGGTATATTTAAGTAGGGGTGTGTGGGGGGTGAAGCCCCCACTTAATGTAATGTTTAAAGTGTTTTTTTTTTTTTGTTGGAACAGCGATTTTTTTTCCCCTGGGGAAAAAAAATTGCTGTTCTGACAGTTCGAAATTGTAAGCTTTCGCTTACATAGGGTCAATTAATCACCGTTCACTTTTTTAAACATTTGGTGATCTAATATAGACCCAACAGCAGTATAGCCAGAATATGGAAATGGACACCATCATGTACAGAAAACACCACCACCTTCAAAAAGATAGCCTCAACCACTCTGTTGGAATGCCTCCAGAGATTCAACCAGTTACCTTCAGAATTAGAGACAAAGCAAAAAGTAATTATGGAAAAAAGGTACCAACTTAGGGACACTTTTTAAATACTGGTATTTTTAAATGAGAAAATTGATATAAAAAGTAGATGTGAATTAAGATGTATTTTCTGAAGTAAAACAAGTCTGTAACTATAATGATTATCACTAATTACAGACTGTATTCCACCATGTTTTCTGATAAATTTTCAATTTTATAAAGGATGGAGCATCATTCTGATGAAAATTAGGGACATATCTAAAAATTAGTGACAGTCGAAATATATAAATGGACCGTTCACCCATGCATGTTATTGGACAGCATTTCTTTTCAGACCCACTAATTCTGCTAAATAGTTCATGCTGCAACTAAAAATGAAATTACAGGAGCTAATGTAAGGGTGCCTGATGCTCTGTCAGGAGCTAGTAACTAAATAAATAAAACTTAAACAAGAGCTTCATGGCAAAACTTTTATACATGGGTACTTAACACCAAGAAGTGTAATTATTAATTTTTGACTTTACAGTAAAACAGCAACAATCAAAGCTAAACCCTCAATATTTAAGGTTGTGCCATCACAAACATTTCTGTGAATCATTTCTGCTCATTGTCTGAGCTATTGGCTGCTGTGATTTACCTGCAAAAATCAGCTGGACGCACAAGCTGATTTAAGTATACTTTTCTTTGCACTTTGCTTATTTAAGATTAGATATCTGTTTCATTGAATATTGTGGTATCTGTCTTGCTGCAGTTAGTTGCCAGAGATGTGAAAAAAGTGTAGCTACCTGGGTTCATAGGAGGTTGTTACTCTGCTTTTGAAATTCTGTGTTAAATCTTAGCCTGGGGGGTTCTGTTTGCATTATAATCAGTGTTTGTCACATTTCTGTGAATCATTTCTGCTCATCATCTGAGCTGTTGGTTGCTGTGATTTACCTGCAAAAACCAACTGGACACACAAGCCGATTTAAGTATACTTTTCTCTGCACTTTGCTTATTTAAGATTAGATATTGGTTTCATTGAATATTGTGGTCTCTGTCTTGTTGCAATTAGTTTCTCACCCCCTCCCCTGTTCCTACTATGGTGTTCATCTTGGTGGTTTTGGAATTGTCCGTCCCTGCTGTAAATTTGTTTTTGGACACTCTTCCTGAGCCCATCTCATTTGCCCACTCAACTGAGTACAGTGAGATCATATTTTGATTTCAAACACTCCTACCAGCCCCATCTCTTCTGCTGTGTACAGAGAGAGCATTTGGGAAGGACAATCCCTGTGGTATCTTAATCTGCTCTGTTCCCTCCCTCTCCATTAAAAAAAAAATTTATATATATATATATATATATATATATATATATATATATACTTTCTTCAGCTGCTCTTATGCTCTTACTTAACTGTCTTCTACCTTATTACCTTAGTTTGCTGTTCTGTGTGCTTTTAAGTGTTCAAGTGCTCTTATTCTACACTTAGTGCCTCCATTTTGATTTTTTTCATAACTTACTGCTCTCTGAACTTGTTTTTGTTGTTTTTAATTTATCTGCATTGATTTAAACTGTATTTGGCTTAATATTGCAACATACTCAAGTGTGCTAGCGTGTATTGCATTTAAAGGATTTTTTTATACTGTTTTAACTGATTTTCTGCAAAAAAAAAAAAAAGGGTCTAACCTTCTTTCCCACTTTTCCTGTAACTAGCCTAGTAAAATACAGGCTTGCTGTATCCAGGACTGTTTTGTAAGTTTAATCCAGAAAAAGAAGTGAATTCCGCTAAAGAATGCTCAGCAGAACAAAAAAACAATGTAAATATTGGAAGAGCGTTGCACCACAGGTATTAATATTTCATCTGAGTATTCAAAACTTGCTAAACAACCAAAATGGCAGTTGTAATTCCACAGCTGTGGTGCAACGCTCTTCCAATATTTACTTTGTTTTGTAAGTTTATGAGCTCCCCAGACCTTTCTGTGTTGGAGGCAAGCCTTTTAGCTTATCAGTGGGAGTGGTAAGCACTAGGTAGCCTATCAACCACAAGAAGAGTGGTTTCTGGGCCAGAAATATTAGTTTATTGGCTGTTTGAGCTGTTTTTCCATCACTTTCAACTTTCTGGTTTAAAAGACCATGTTTGTGTGGGTTTGCGCTTAAGCTCCGTGGATCCAGTTTTGGCATCCTGCAGACTACAAGAGCAACAGGAAGGAGAAAGAGATACTGTAAGTGCCTCCATTTTGATTTTGTTTTCATAATTTACTGCTCTCTGCACTATTTAAACTGCACTTGCCTTAATATTGCTACACACTCAAGTGTGCTAGCTTGTATTGTATTTAAAGTGTTTTTAATACTATTTTAACTGATTTTCTGCCAAAAAAAAAAACAAAAGTTGTAAGCTTATTTCCTGCCTTTCCTGTAACTAATCTAGCCCAGGTATAGATTTGCTGTATCCAAGACTGTTTTGCAAGTTTCTGAGCCCCCCAGACCTTTCTGTGTTGGAGGCAAGCCCTCTAGCTTATCAGTGGGAGTGGTATACCCTAGGTAGCCTATCAACCATAAGAGGAGTGGTTTCTGGCCCAGAATTTGTAGTTTATTGGCTGTTTGGGCAGTTTTTCTCTCTCTTTCAACTTTCTGGTTTAAAAGACCATGTTTACATGGTTTTGCGCTTGTTTAAGCTCCATGGATCCAGTTTTGGCGTCCTTCAGACTAGGACTGTTTTTTAAGTTTCAGAGCCCTCCTTTCTGTGTTAGAAGGAAGCCTTCTAGCTTATCAGTGGGAGCGGTAATCACTAGGTAGTCTATCTACCACAAGAGGATCTGGCCCAGAAATTGTAGTTTATTGGCTGTTTGGGCACTTTTTCCATCTCTTTCAACTTTCTGGTTTAAAAGTTCGTGTTTACGTGGGTTTGCACTTGTTTAAGCTCTGTGGATCCAGTTTTGGCATCCTGCAGACTGCAAGAGCAACAGGAAGGAGAAAAGAGATACTCTAAGTGCCTTCATTTTGATTTTTTCATAATTTACTGCTCTCTGCACTTGCTTTTGTTGTTTTTTAATTTATCTGCATTTATTTAAACTGTATTTGCCTTAATATTGCCACACACTCAACTGTGTTAGCTTGTACTGCATTTAAAGTGTTTTTGCTACTGTTCTAACTGCTTTTCTGCAAAAAAGTTCTAAGCTTGTTTTCCACCTTTCCTGTAACTAGACTAGTCCAGATACAGATTTGCTGTATCCAGGATTGTTTTGTAAGTTTCTGAGCCCCCCCCAGAACTTTCTGTGTTGGAGGGAAGCCTTCTAGATTTTCAGTGGGAGTGGTAAGCACTAGGTAGCCTATCAACCACAACAGGAGTGGTTTCTGGTCCAGAAATTGTAGTTGTTTGGCCATTTGGGAATTTTTTCCGTCCCTTTCAACTTTCTGGTTTAAAAGTCTGTGTTTGCACACTTGCAGTTATGCTCAGCTGAGGTAAACTATTACCAATGCCAGAAAGTCTGCTCTTCAATTTTCTCCTTAGAACGTGCTTGTTCTTTTACTTCTTGCACTTCAGTTAGCAATTTAACAGGTTTTTGGAGCATTTATTGTAGCATACTTAGGTGCTATCAGCACTAGCTGTGCCTATGCAGTAACAGCACCAGTACTTATTAGTTATGACCACCACTCCGAGTATGATTGTAGGGAAATTTCCTGTGTTTTCTCTTGCTAACCTGGTACACTTGGGCATTCTGAGACAGTGTGGCAACTGTCTAATGTACACAGCCAACCCTCTTCTCTTGCCTCCCAACACTCATACCTGTGAGACATGCACTTATATCACTAAACTGGAAGCAGTACATGCTCCAACCAAGACCAGATTAGCTGGTCAAGAGGAGAAGTTCAACACCTGCAACTCACTGCATAGAACACACAGCCCTCCAAAACACCAACCACCACAAGCCACACATAGAAACACAAACCATACATTCACCTTCATGGAGGCTCTCAATAAAAATTTACCCAAACAACAGAGACCTCCGATACAGAAATGCACTTGACCACCATAACACAACACCAACCCCAGAACACATAGCTCACCACCACAGTGTGCCCCTCAACTCAAGCTCTTAAGGCAAAACACTTTGCCCAATGTACTAATAGGACACTCAGTTGTGAGGCACACTGATGTCTCACTCACTAGGCTGAACAAGGAGAAGGTGACAGTCAGTTGTCTATCAAGTGCCAAGATCTGCCACATAACACATGCACTCAGGTCACTCCACAAGTACAAATATGTCCATGTGGGTGTGAATGACCTGAGACATACCACCTTGGACTACATGAAAAGAGATGTGATGGAACTCTCGTATTATGTGGCCCAGATAGGTATGACCCCAGCCCTGATCAGTATTCTACCATCGCCCAGAATGATACCACAGTACAAGCAGAAAATGATTGACTTCAACAATTAGCTAAGTTTCTGGTGTCATTCTAAGTGGATCCAGTATCTGTTTGCCTGGGACGACATGATCAACAGACATCGATGCTTTTCCAGAGACGGCCTGCATCTGTCACTCCTGGGATTCCTGGTAGTGGCTAAGGATGTTGCCACCCCTATAGTGCCTTTTTTAGGCAGTGTTCCAAAGACCAAAATTCCACCATAACAGCAACAAACAAATGCAATCTGAGGGTCATGCTGCTCAGTGCTAGAAGTCTAAATCTCAAGATGCACTCTCTCAAAGCTCTCCTCAAAATGGAGAATGTCGACATCCGTGCTGTAACAGAGACCAGGTTTAAAGAGGCAGAAAGCACCCCTGCACTCCCAGGCTGAAACTCATTCCATACCTTTCAGCCCCAGAATACGTCTTGAACCTCCAAAGGCAGTGGTGTCTCCATATTTTTAAAGGTTACGCACACCTCTAGACTGGTAGTCCAGCATAATGCATCCAAGATACTTCAGGTACAACTAACACTGGGTAAGATGGCGATACAAGTCATAGTCTGCTATAGAACCCAAAGCATGCCCCCAGACTCTCACTCCAACTTCCTAAGCACCCTGGAATCTATCAAGGTCCAACCCAATACTCTCATACTGGGTGACTTCAACTACCCTTCCATCAACTGGGAAAGCAATTCAAGTACCAATGTACTGGCCCAACACATTCTGGAATCTATCAATTCCAATGCCCTGGACTAGCTCATTCTGACCCCCACTAGAGGAAGCAACATCCTTAACCTGGTTATCATCAACATGGGAGACCATCGCTCCATACCTATAGTCAACTTCTCCCTGGTTAAACCTGACCACAAACTGATCACCATGGAAATCTCCATTTCACTTACACCCCTCGCTAATGTGATCACCCTGAAAAACTTCTCTAAAGCCGACTTTGGGCTCCTAAAAACAGAGTTGGCCAACATCTTGGCACCCATGCCAATGGAAAATAGCTGCATGACTGTCGAATCATACACCAATGCACTGTACGAACATGTACACAAATACATGGTCCTTGCCATACAAAATAGAACTAAGACACTCTCCTCCAAAAAAAGGAAGTCAATCTGGTGGTCCCCAGCCATCAATAAACACTACAACAGAAGGAAGAAACTGTTGCAGAAAAAAATGAAGTCACAAGACTAGAAAACCTCCCTTATCAGTCTCAACAAAAAAAAAAAACTGAGATCCCTTATCAAATCCTCTAAAGCCAGCTATGAAGGCAGAATTGCAGCTGACACCAAAAACACCCACAAAGCCTTCTATAGCTATATCAAAAACCTCAAAGGCAATACCCAGATTTGCTCCGAGTTATTGTACAATGGCACTTCCTATACTGAGCCAACAGATATAGCCAATGTACTGGCCGACCGATTCAGTGCCAACTTTACCCCCCCCACAGGTAAAAGCTGCATTGTCCAAAGCCAGGAATACAGCATCCATTGGACTTGATAATATCCCTGGCTGATTCTTACATGAGCTACAAAACGAACTGGCACCATATCTGTGTGCCCTGTTCAGTCACAGCTTTACCTCAGGCTATGTCCCTAATGAATGGCACACTGCTACAGTCATTCTGCTCCATAAAAGGGGAGCAACTACAGACCCTGGGAACTATCATCCCATTAGCCTGATGAGTCTGGTATGCAAAGCTATGGAGCGCAGCATCATGGACCTGCTTAACAAAGATATAGGCAGTCTCCAAACTCTTGACCCCACACAGTTTGGCTTTGTCCAGGGGAGATCCTGCCTGCTGAACATGGTTGACTTCTTCGAGGCAGTCACCAAGGCTGTCGATGAGGGTAAGGCAGTGCATACAGCCTACCTCAACCTGGCCAAGGCCTTTGATACAATTCCCCACTCAGGTATCATTGATAAACTCACCAAACTAGGCATCAATCCTTATATCACTAGGTGGGTTGCAAATTGGCTCACAGACAGGACCCACAGAGTGAAAGTTGTGTATTCCAAGTCAGACTGTCGATCAGTCACGAGTGGAGTCCCACCTCCTGTTTGGAATCTACTTCTCAGAAGTCCAGGCCAACACAGAAGGACTCTGGCTGACCAAGTTCACTGATGACTGCAAGCTAGGAGTCATTATCAATTCCCCAAGTGATGCAGGTATCCTATAAAAGAGCCTCTCTGAAACCAATGACTGGTGTCGGGACAATGACCTGAAGCTTCATGCCAAAAATGTATTATCATCCCCTTTGGAAAAAAACCCAGTTCCACGAATTACCACATTGATGGGAGTCCACTGAACACTGAAGGGGCTATAAAAGATCTGTGCACCCAGGTCGACAGCCACCTCATCTTCGACCACCACATTGCCACTGTGGTCAGAAAGTCCTTCTATGTGGCACATCTTATAACCAAAGGTTTCACATCCAAGAAGAAAGAGGTCATCATCCCTCTCTACTCATCCCTCATTAGACCAATCATCGAATATAATGCCCCATTTAGCATGTACCTGACCAGACACCTACAACAGCTGGAGAGGCCACAAAAGTACCTCACAAAAAGGCTCCTAGGCCTTAAACACATCCTTCATGGACAGACTTAAGAAACTTCAGCTGTTCTCAGTCTCTTATCATCTATTTAGAGGTGATCTCTGCTTGACTTACAAAGCCATGTCTGACCCAGCCCTATTTGAAATGCTACACCTAAAGAAATCCCAATTCCATCTCGCCACATGCTCCAGAGATCACAGCCTCATTACCACAATTAACAGAACATGCTGGAGGGGCAGGTTCATCTCCCAAAGACTGCCCATACTCTGGAATAAGCTTCCCATTCATGTCAAGCAGAGCACCTCGCTGGCCCTCTTCAAGAGAAATCTTGACGAGTGGATGGGTAACAGAATGCTCACTCCAGGGATCATTCCAGTTTCCCTACTGGATATGGGCACTGTGAACTAACATCGGGTGGCATGGTGTCTGGGCAATTTTTTTTGGGCTAGGCTTGTAAAAGCTTCAGGGCCATTAGCCTAGTACAAACCTATGAACCTATGAACCCTGTATATAAAAATCCATCTCTGATGTCATAGTGTTTTGGAGGAAAGCAATTCTCCAGGATACCACAATCTCAGTTTTTAAACAGAAATCAAACAAATCACTTGTTTGGGGTCACATATTAGTGTCAATCATAAATAGTTCTCAACCCTGCCACTCATAAACATGCATACTCCATAGAGTATGCCTGGCTCCAAAGTAACATTTTACGTTATTACACCAGTAATTCTGATTATAACAGTCTTATTTATAAGTCTCATTTTCAGTTTATATTTTGCTAGCTGATAGTGTCCAGCTATTCACGTTTGTATTTTCCACTATGCTCTCTTAATAGCTTTACTCCCTGGGCTTTGCTACCATGATCTTCCCCTATCTTTAATCTGAAAGCAGCTGTTCACACCCTGCCCAGATGTTACTTTTATATGACAGAGTGCAAGATGTTATGTCTCATTAAGTAACCCTACTTCATTTGTACTTTCAGTTGCGTTTTTACTCTGAGATTTATTTCCCTGTATTCACTAATTCTGTTTGGTTCAAATCTGTTAGTTTTCTTGCCTGTTTGCAGACATCTATTTGTTTTCACTGCCTTTATCTTACCTGTGAAGGCCTGTAATCAGTTTTTATCACAGCAAGAGAAATAGACATTGCTTACTAATTTTATGCTTGAAATCCTAATAATGGAGACTTAGCAGGCTTTTCCAGAGAAGATTTAGAAGCATATTTTTGTTCAGACCTATATTTAAAATAATACCTCAGTTTCTGACAATACATACAAGATCAGAACAGGAAGTACAAGTGTTACTGTTCTTTGATGGGATTTGTCTTGCATTTCTCACCATATGGGCTTTGCTTCTGCAACATAAAATCAGATATGCCCTTCCAATGGTCATACTAGGGTAGATATACAAAGAAATGTTTCACTGCACAAACTTGCATATATTCTTTACTCATATTTGTAGTAAGCCACAGTACTGTAAGAGGGACAGTGGGAACATGGGACTGTATAACTTGTAAAAGTCTCTTTGTCAGTACTATTATACAGAGCAAGTCATTATAAGAGATTTAGGCTTGTTTTGCAGTTTGAAATAAAGTACAGCATAGTGGAATGTGAATGAGCCTTCTACTGCACTCTATATATGTTCACAGTCATTCTTAAAAGCAGAGAGGTGAACAGGACTGGGCCAGCTGCACAACAAAATTCTGTGGAGGACAATCTGGCACCGTGGCCCCTCAGTCTCTATGGCTCCTCTGCTGCAGTGTGGCTTTTACCAGCGTTCAGTGATGACAAGTGTTCCGATTCTTTCTGCTCTCCAAAAGGAACTACATTACCCAGAATAACCTGTGCTTTTGACACAGCAAGGTGATGTACAGATATGTAATAAAGCATATTCATGCTTTGATTTGCTATGCCATTTATAAATGTGGAATATTGAAGAGATTAAGTCCAGGCACCAATGAAGCTCAGTGAAAGGAGGCACTGAAAGATATGATTCCCCTGGATAATGAGCAATTATAAACTAATGAGACATGGGAAGGAGGTGACCCTGGAAAATGACCATTCTATATATACACTGGATAGTGGCATATATCTCTTGGGGATGGACCACATGCTTTAACACTATGAGGTCCATGGAGCAGGCTATTTGGGAATATTGGGGTTGGAGGGTTCAGTACAGTAAGTATTTCTGTTCTACACATAGGGTTGTTTCCATACTGCTTGTACAACACTGCATGCAAACCTCAGCACACATTTTAACTGGCGAGGCTGCTTAGAATATGTAAGCAATGTAACTACTATGTTGCCAAAGAAAACTAGCAATGTAGTCATTGCACTGACTGCCAGCAACCTGCAGTGAAGTCTAAGGCAAATCTTGAAATACATATGCATTCCACCCACTATCACAAAAAAAAAATAACCACATAACATTCTTCTCAACTGTTCATTTCTCAGAGAAATAATTCTTTCAAACCAGAGTCCAAGTTTTACAGTCAAAATACAACCCTGCATCTGCTTTGTGTGTTACCGTTCCTCTCAACCATCCAGATTTTCATAGAATGCCTAGATTTTTGCCTCTTATTTTTGGTCTTTCCCATATAAAATTTGTAGTTTACTGGCAAATCACTTAGGATTGAGGTCACTAAAGACATACATATGAGTTTCAGATTTCATATCCTCCAGAAAATGCATGCCAACATAAAGCTGTGTGTGTTACCATAAGTCTTTCTCCTGAAACTTTTAGTAAAGTTGTGAGATTGTGGGGGCTCATTTGTTTGAAAAGTCTGCTTTCACTAGTAAGAGCTATCCTGTTTCTGGAAGGTTCCACCTACAGACTTTATAATATTGGCAAGATTCCGTGTTTTCTACATTGCCATACCAATTATTTCTGGCCAGCAACATTCCTACATTTATAGCTCTGCAGATGTGTGTGTGTGTGCGTGTGTGTGTGTGTGTGTGTGTGTGTGTGTGTGTGTGTGTGTGTGTGTGTGTGTGTGTGTGTGTGTGTGTGTGTGCGTGCGCGTGTGTGTGTGTGTGTGTCTGTGTGTGTGTGTGTGCGTGCGCGTGTGTGTGTGTGTGTGTGTGTGTGTGTGTGTGTGTGTGTGTGTGTGTGTGTGTGTGTGTGTGTGTGTGTGTGTGTGTGTGCGCACGCGCGTGTGTGCGTGTGTGTGTGTGTGTGTCTCTTTCTCTGCCCAGGAAACCTATTTTATGAAGAGTTAAACCTGCTTTATCCCGTTACATCTTGAGGTCGCTGCAGAATAGTTTGGTTTGGTACTTTCCATCCTCTCATTATATGTAGCATGTTAGCCTGCAGAGTATATATAACAGTCATATACAATCGTGAGGCACAATGCTAGCTAAAGGAATGAAAGGAATTTGTTTTGTACACAATTCTTTTCAAACTGTATCCAGATGTCATATGGAAAACTTTAACTTTTTTGTCATCCATTACATAAATGTCTTTAAAGTGTGAAAGACTAAGGAAGCTAGAACAAATAGAAAATCTTTCCTGTTTATTGTCCCTTGTGCCAGCCATCCATCAAGCCTGTATCAATCACTTTGCTCGTTTGCTCCCTGAGACGTAGGAACTATTTGTATCACACATCATCCATGGGAGGAACTCCCTCTCAGCAGTGCAGGTTAGCCTCATTGTGACCTATTCAGATGGTAGGGCTCTGCGGTGAGAACTCCAATAGTGAATGGCCATCATCCATACAGCTGTGAATACTAGTTCACTGATGTCATCCATACAGCTGTGAATGGTAGTTTGCTGCCGTCATCTATACCGCTGTGAATGGTAGTTTGCTACCATCATCCAAACAGCTGTGAATGGTAGTTTGCTGCCATCATCTATACCGCTGTGAATGGTAGTTTGCTACCGTCATCCAAACAGCTGTGAATGGTAGTTTCCTGCCATCATCCATACCGTTGTAAATGATAGTTTGCTACCGTTATCCATACCGCTGTGAATGGTAGTTTGCTACCGTCATCCAAACAGCTGTGAATGGTAGTTTGCTGCCATCATCCATACCGTTGTAAATAATAGTTTGCTACCATTATCCATACTGTTGCGAATGTTAGTTTGCTGCCATCATCCATACCGTTGTAAATGATAGTTTGCTACCGTTATCCATACTGCTGCGAATGGTAGTTTGCTGCCATCATCCATACCATTGTAAATGATAGTTTGCTACCGTTATCCATTCTGCTGTGAATGGTAGTTTGCTGCCATCATCCATACCGTTGTAAATGATAGTTTGCTACCGTTATCCATACTGCTGCGAATGGAAGTTTGCTACCGTTATCCATACTGTTGTAAATGATAGTTTGCTACCGTTATCCATACCGTGGTAAATGATAGTTTGCTACCGTTATCCATACTGCTGCGAATGGTAGTTTGCTACCATTATCCATAATGTTGTAAATGATAGTTTGCTACCGTTATCCATACTGCTGCGAATGGTAGTTTGCTACCGTTATCCATACCATTGTAAATGATAGTTTGCCACCGTTATCCATACCATTGTAAATGATAGTTTGCTACCGTTATCCATACTGCTGCGAATGGTAGTTTGCTACCGTTATCCATACTGCTGCGAATGGTAGTTTGCTGCCATCATCCATACCGTTGTAAATTATAGTTTACTACCGTTATCCATACTGCTGTGAATGGTAGTTTGCTGCCATCATCCATACCGTTGTAAATGATAGTTTGCTACCGTTATCCATACTGCTGTGAATGGTAGTTTGCTGCCATCATCCATACCGTTGTAAATGATAGTTTGCTACCGTTATCCATACTGCTGTGAATGGTAGTTTGCTGCCATCATCCATACCGTTGTAAATGATAGTTTGCTACCGTTATCCATACTGCTGTGAATGGTTGTTTGCTGCCATCATCCATACCGTTGTAAATGATAGTTTGCTACCGTTATCCATACCGTTGTAAATGATAGTTTGCTACCGTTATCCATACCGTTGTAAATGATAGTTTGCTACCGTTATCCATACCGTTGTAAATGATAGTTTGCTACCGTTATCCATACCGTTGTAAATGATAGTTTGCTACCGTTATCCATACCATTGTAAATGATAGTTTGCTACCGTTATCCATACCGTTGTAAATGATAGTTTGCTACCGTTATCCATACCGTTGTAAATGATAGTTTGCTACCGTTATCCATACCGTTGTAAATGATAGTTTGCTACCGTTATCCATACCATTGTAAATGATAGTTTGCTACCGTTATCCATACTGCTGCGAATGGTAGTTCACTGCCTCATACCCACCATTCTTTTCTCCTCTACTTTGCCAGAGTCATCCTTGTACCAGTACCCTGAGATACTGGCTTCATTCCATCCCAGACTGGGACCACAGAGACTTCCAAATGAACTTAACCACCCCTGTGGCCTATATGAGCACTCACAACACTGCAAGGGTGTACAATGCCTTTCCCCCGTGTGTGTATGTTTGTTTGTTTATTTATTTACGTTTGTTTTCCGGGGTAGAGCACTGATCAGTATTGACAAATTTCAGCCTCAGCCTGGGTGAACTACAAAACATTTTACAAAGGAAAAATACAGGAAGGTAAGCAATAGCAATATAGTTCAGACTAATTATGTAAAAAAAACTGTGTATGTACATTCCAGTGAACAAACACAGTGCAATGTACAATCAAGCAGAATGTGATGTACAATATATACATTAATTTCTAAAGTGGGTTGGTCTTCACTGAATCTTGAGGGAGGAGAAGAGACTTGGGAAGAAGATAGGTTAGGTGATACATCCTGTGTTGAATCAGGACATCTGACTTGGATGAAGAAGTGCTTTTTTGAGCTGCATTCTGAATTTGGAATAAGTGTTGATTTCCTTAATGACAATGGGGTCAGCGTCCAAAGAGTCGACGCCTGAGAGGAGAAGGCATATGCAGTGCTTTCAGGTTTGATTTTTAGGGGTAATGACAGTTAGAATGGCTTCTGTGCAGTGTCTCAGGCTGTATGAGGAGGTTTTTTTCATGAAGTCTAGCTGCAACAGGAGTAAATGAGAGGAGCTGGTGTAGTTTGTAGAGTTGGGATCCTAAAAGTAGGTTACAACATTGTTTTATGGGTAGCCATTTGGCTTTTTCTAGGGTGGTACAGTAATGGTCATAGACAGACGAGTTTGTAATGAATTGTCAGATGTTGCTAGAGATAGTCTGGAGTGAGTAAATGTTTTCCTTTAAGGGAGAAGCAAAAATTGGGTGCCCATATTCAAGCTGAGAAAGGAGAACCCCTTTGGCAATGGCTGCTCTGGATGCTTCATATAGGTCCATTTCAATTCTAAATCATGATGACAAAATTGACAGATATGGATCAATGTAGATTTCATGGAGGAAATACAAACATTTGACAGCATTAATAGAACAATGATGATCCACTGGGAAGCAGAATGTCTGAAAATATGAATGTTATGAAATAAAATGCACCAAGCTAACACACAAACATACGTTTATTCAAACCAGAAATAAAGGTAAAAATGGTTAGCGCTTTCACAACTACACTAGTTGCTTCATCAGACACAGTAGTTTAACATAATAAAGCTTATATAGAAGATGCAATAAAGTCAGCTGACAATCCAGTAGTCACATGTTCCAATGCTTATAAATGTGTAACATTAAATATACGTAAATGTAAATATACATGAAAATATAAATAAATATGCATTAATATACTAATAAATGGTTAAAACATTACTATAAATATATATAAAAGACTTAGTTAAATGTTTTGAGTTTCTGACTTCATATCCTTCAGAAAATACAATAATGCAAAATCTGTCATTCTAGCAACTTTCTACTTTTATAGAAACAATATTTAAAATCTAAACAAAAAAAAATACGAATGACTCAGGGTAAAAACAAGGGGCATAAAACAGATACGTAAAATGAAATAAAATACTTAAAGAAATATAATAATATAATAATTCTAGTGCTTCAATGGTCTGGCTTTTAAAAAAGGTTTTAAGGAACTATTTCCATTCAAACCAGGATATTTTTCAGCAATCAACTTAAGAATCCATTTTTGTTCTATGCTCTCTGTAGTATTTTCTAAGTCACCTCCCCATATATTTGAGAGGACATGCTGAATAACAAAAAACTTAAAAGTATGAGACAAATCAGTTTTTCTAACATGATTTGCCAGTGCACTTGTCTCTTTACAATTATTTATGTCTCTAACATGCTCAAGGACCCTATCTTTCGGGACCCTATTAGTTTTTCCTACATAATATGCAAAACATTTTTGACAGAAACAAAAATACACAACATTAGCAGTCCTACAATCAGCATAACTATAACTGGTTATAGTAAATTTACGTAGAGGATGAATAAATATCTTGTTGCTATGAATATATTTACATGCAGTACAACATCTGCATGGAAAAGTACCAACACGTGTAGAAAAATCAAATCTATTAGGTTCTGTTCTATAACATAAATGTTGTTTTAAAGACTTGTTATTCCTGAAAGAAAATAATGGTGTTTCACTGATTATATTAGTCAACTCTGGTACTTCTTGAAGTAAATGCCAATTTCTCTTTATAATCTTCGTATTTTCAGTAACAATGCTAGAATATTCAAAAACTGCTCGAAAATGATTTTAACTAAGTCTTTTATATATATTTATAGTAATGTTTTAACCATTTATTAGTATATTAATGCATATTTATTTATGTTATGTATATTTACATTTACATATATTTAATGTTGCACATTTATAAGCATTGGAACATGTGACTACTGGATTGTCAGCTGACTTTATTGCATCCTTTATATAAGCTTTATTATGTTAAACTACTGTGTCTGATGAAGCAACTAGTGTAGTTGTGAAAGCGCTAACCATTTTTATCTTTATTTTTGGTTTGAATAAACGTATGTTTGTGTGTTGACTTGGTGCATTTTATTTCATTTTACGTATCTGTTTTATGCACCTAGTTTTTACTCTGAGTCGTTTGTATTCTTTTTGTTTAAAATATGAATGTTGTTGTTGGGTCTTGATGCAGAGAAATCATTTGATATAGTCAGCTGGGATTTTATAAGTAGGGCAATGGAAGCCCTGACACAATAATAAGGTTAATTAGGGGGACATATGTGGGATCAGAGGTTGAAATTAAAGTAGGGAGGGATCCTCTCAGATAAGTTATGTCTCAACAGAGGAACCAGGCAGGGGTGTCCTCTTTCGTCTTTGTTATTTGCATTACATTTAGAGCCACTGGCAAAGAAAATAAGGGACTCAGAAATTCAGGGATAATAATCATAAGATCACAGGATTATAAGAGGTTACTAGGCTAATGGCCCTGGGGCCCTTCCAAGCCTAGCCAAAAGTTTATCCCCAAAAAGAAACATCAGTTAGCAACTGTTGCCCCTGTCAATGAGAGACACAGGTGGAACCCCTGGGACAAATTTGTGGTTTCCTATCCACTCATCAAGGCTGCGCTTGAAGAGAGTCAGTGAGGTGCTCTTTTTGACGTGTATGGGAAGTCTATTCCAGAGACGGGGCAGCCTTTTGGAGAAAACCTGTCTCTCCAGCAGGTTTTGTTGATGTTGCATATTAGATTCAGGCCTTTTGAGCGGGTAGTGCATGAGGAGTTAGACCTACGGATATGGAGGATCTCTATTAGGGCAGGGTCCGAGATTGCCTTGTAGGGGAGACACAGATCACCCCTGAGCAATCTGTATGATACAGAGCAGAGTGCTAGTGATGTGAGCCTGTCTGCATAGGACAGGTGTTGGAGGCCATGGATTCTCTTTGTGAGGTATTTCAGTGACCTTTCCAGTTGTTGCAGATGTTTGGAGAGGTACATCCCAAACGGGGCATTATACTCAATTACTGGTCTAATGACGGAGGAGTATAGAGAGGTAATAGCTTCCTTTTTCTGGATGCAATCCCTTTACTTATAAGATGAACCAAGTAAAAGGCTTTTCTCACCACTGCTGCTACATTATGGTTGAATGTGAGGTTAGTTCCCAGGTTCCTCACCACAGGTTGTGTGATTAGGGGGTTGCTGTTGATGTGGTAATCAATAGGGGTCATGTTTTTGCAGAATGGTATGATGATACATTTTTTTGCATTTAGCTTGAGGCCATGACTTTGGTACCAGTCATTAGTTGCTGTGAGACCTTTTTGCAGTATGTTAACATCATTTGGGGAGTCAATGACAGCACCCAACTTACAGTCATCTGCAAACTTGGTCAGCCACAGGCCCTTTGTATTTCCTGGACCTCTGAGAAATAGATGCAAAACAGTAGGGGTCCCAGGACAGATCCATGGGGAGCTCTACTAGTGATAGGTCTGCTATCAGAGGTGGAGGTGCCTATTTTGACTTTGAGGGTCCTGTCAGTGAGCCAGCTGCCCACCCACCTGATGAGATAGGGATTTACGCCAAGTTGTGTTAGCTTTTTGATGATGCGCGAGTGGGGGGTTGTGTCTAAGGCCTTGGCCAAGTCAAGGTAAGCTGTATGTGCTGATTTTCCCTCATCAGGGGCCTTGGTGACCGTCCCAAAGAAGTCAACCAGGTTCAACAGGCAAGATCTGTCCTTGACAAATCTGAACTGGGTGGGGTCAAGTGCTTAGAGATTGTCTATGTCCTTGTTTATGAGATCCATAGTAATATGCTCCATGGCATTACCAGATCACACTTGTCAAGCTAATGTGGTGATAGTTTCCAGGGTCAGTAGTGGCACCATCTTTGTGCAAGGAGATGACAGTGGCAGTTCCCCACTCTGCTGGAATAAAGCCTGTACTTAGGCCGTGGTTGAATAGGGTGCTCAATAGAGAAGCCAGTTCTTGCTGGAGATGGTGCAGTATACAGCCTGGGATACTATCAGGTTTCATGGAAGCTGTGTTCTTTACCTTGGATAGGGCCTTTAACACTTGATCTATGGAGATGTGAGGTGTGGGACAAGTATCGGGGATGTTGAAAGGGCCTTTGGGGGGATGGGGGGGTGAAGTTAGTGCTGAACCTATCTGCTAGCAGGTTGGCTGAGTCAACAGGATCAGTGTAAATGGTACCGTTAAGTACTAATTCAGAACACACCTGGAATTTGCCACGGAAGTTCCTGATGTAACTGAAAAAGACATTATGATTTCCCTTTGTTATGGAGGCTAGTTTCAATTCATAATTTGTCCTGGAGGTTTTCACTAGTGATCTAATTTGCTTGTTGAGGCTAAGGAGGGAACTTTTCCAATTTGGAATTTGTTCCCTTTTACCCTTAGACAACAGTTTCTTCCTTTTGTTGTAAAGCCTGTTGATAGAGGATGTCCACAAAACAGATTTGTGTTTCCTTGAGGTTTTAGTTTTTTTGGGTATGGCTGAGTCCATGCAGTTGTACAGGTGCTTGTATACTACACTGGCATACTGTTCAGCATAGTTGTCTACATCCTCTCAGGGGGACGGTGGTGTGAAGCCACAGATAACCTCCCTTAGGAGGTTGTAGTCAGCTTTTGAGAAGTTTTTTAGCTTGATTATGGCTGGGTGGGGGTGGGGGGGAGTTGGGTGGGAGAGAAACTTCGAAAGAGACAGTCTGATGATCTGATCTCACCAGGGAAGAACACGCTATGGGAGTGGTGCATCAGTCACCCATGTTGGTAAGAACCAAGTCCAGAATGCTATTTCCCCTTGTGGAGGATGAGACAAGCTGGTCAAGTGGATTTGAACTGATAAAGTCGAGGAGTCATTGGGAGAGTGCTTTAGTGCAAGAATAGTTCACCTAGTCTATGGTGGGGTAGTTGAAGTCACCAAGGATCAGGGTGTTAGGGGGTACCTTGATGGAGTCAAGCAGATCCAGGTAAGAGGAGTGGGTGTCCTGAGTCATGGAGGGGGGGTCTATAGCTATCTATAACTTGGATGGGTGTCTTGCCAACTGTCAGTTGTACCTGGAGTAGTTCCAGTGCGTCATGCTGGCAAACCAGTCTGGAGGTGTGCCTGTCCTTAATGAAGATAGAGACACCACCACCTTTAGTCTTCCCAGCCTCATTTTGTGGTCAGAATGTGTGGAATGAGGTATAGCGTTGTAAGGCATGGCTGCTCTCTGCAGCCCTGAACCAAGTTTCCGTGACTGCACAGACATCAGCATCTTCGAGTGCAAGGAGGGCCTCCAGTGAGTCCATTTTCAGGTTAAGGCTCCTAGCATTAAGCAGCATGACCTTCAATTTACTTTTTGACAGATCTTTTAAGTTGGAAGATTCTTCTTTGGGGCATTGCCTAAAAAAGGCACAATGGGTGAGGCAAGAGCCTTGGCCAGAATCCAGAAACCCAGTGGTGACAGGTGAAGGCCATATCTGGCAAAGCATCGAGGCCTGTCGACCATTTCATCCCAGGCAGACAGATACTGAATCACCTTGGAATGACACCAGAAACTAAGCCAATTGTTGAAGTCAATCATTTTTTGTTGCTATTGTGGTATCATTCTTGGTGAAGGTAGGATGCTGCTTCAGGCTAGGGTCATACCTGCCTGGAACACATACTCTGAGACTTCAATCATGTCTGTCTTCGTATAGTCCAGGGAGGTACGACATAAGTCATTCACACCAGCATGTACAATGACAGAGCCGTACTTGTACTTGTTGTGCAGAGACTTAAATGCATGCATAATGTGGCGGATTCTGACACTGACCGTGACCTTCTCCTTGTCGAGCCTGGTGAGGGGGTCATTGGTGTGTCTCACAACTGAGTCACCAATGATTAGTGTGTTTGGTTTATTGTTATGTCTTGTGAGTTGTGATGGTTTATTGTTTTGCCTTATGGGCTGTGTTTGTGAGACACTGGTGTGTTGTCTGTGGTGTGTGGAATGTTTATGAGTGTGTTTTGGAGGTCTCTGGTGTTTAGTTAATTTTTATTGAGGACCTTTGCATAGGTGTGTGTGTGTTGTGCTTGGTTGTGTGATGTGAGTGGTGTGGTGTTTGTGCTGGCAATCTCCACTTTGTCAGGAGTACTGACTGTGGTGTGAGAGAGCATGGATTCCAGGTTACTGATGTAGATGCATTTCTCGCAAGTAGAATTATGTTCTAGAAGAAGAGGGCTGTTAGTGAACATGAGGCAGCTGCTACATTGCCTCAGTATGCCCATGTTGACCAGGTTGCCAGGAGAAAGTGATGGGAATTGTTCAGACATAGTGTTCTGAATTCTTGGGTGGACTTATGGAGAGAGGGTTTTGATAAGGGTTTGTCCCCAAGAGTGTAGATCACAAGAATCTTCTTAAATATAAAGTAACTGGCCTGAAGCACAAATGCTAAGATCAAAGCTAGAAATGCTTAGAATAACAGATACATTTAATTAAACTACTAACAAGCAATAATAAATGCACCAGAATAAAAGCACTTGAACACTTAAGAGCACACAGCAAAAATAAGGTAATAAAGTATGAAGAACACAATTACAGAAAAAGCAGCCGAATAAAGTGTAATTTTTTTTAAGGTGGAGAGGGAGGAAACAGAAGATAGTTCAAGATTAGGGAACTAAGGGGGTTGGCCTTCCCAAATAATCTCTCTACCTAGTACATTGAGCTGATTAGATAGGGTAGGGAGGAGTGTTCAAAGTCAAAGAAGTAATGGGGTAGTCCTACCCAAATAATCTCACTGTACTATGTTGAGTGATCAAATGAGATTGGACTGGGAGCAGTGACCAAAATCAGATTTACAGCAGGGGCGGGCAACTTCAAAGCCACCAAGTTTAAGACTACAGCCACTCTTGGGCGGGAAAACAAACAGTGCAGACAAGAGGACAGACACTACAGCAAATATATAAATAACAAAGCAAATATATAAATACAGCACAGAGCAAATCGAGTTGCAAAAAAAAGTATACTTATCAGTTTGGAATATCAGATGGTAGGTAATAGCATCCATCTCAGCCAGGAGAATTTAGATGTATCAGCTCTGCACAAATTCACAGAAGTGCAGAGAAGTAATTGGTATGGTAACTGGAAAAGTTGGCTTTATTTGCAGATGATATTAATTTTGCACCTGATAAAACCAGAAAAGGACATTTCAGTGTTCTGGAATGTTCTGAGACAGTTTCAAGTCTTTTCAGAATAAAAAAAGAATGAATAGCTGTAAACTATGCACCCACGCACAAACTGGTTCGGCAATACTCATATTAATAAGGGCATGATGAAATTAAGTATTTAGGAGTATGAGTTGAAAGGGTTCTGTTATGGCAACTAAGGATGTATGGAAGCAGACTAAACATAAGATAATACAAACACTGAGAAACTAGAAGCTTTGTTTACGGATATGGATAGCAAGATACAAGCAGTGAAAATGCTTTTAGTCCCTTTAGTTTTGTAAAGAGGTCGGGCATATTGTTATCAACCAGAGGAGAATTTGTGGATTATGCAATTAATAAAGAGTTGAAGCATTTTATCTGGGAGGGGAAGAGGGCAAAAGTCAAGTGGGATAACCTTTTTCTTCAAATTGAACAAGGCAGTTTGGGATTACCGGATTTGAAGGGTTATTTCACAGTTTACGCAGTTAAGGGTCCTATACATAGTACAAGCAGAAACCTATAATTCAAAGTGGAAAGGGAAGATGATGAAATGGGGGGGGGGGGACTCAAGAAATAAGGACAGACTGGGATTTTGGATGCAGATCCTTAATGAGAATAACAACAACCATACAGAATATTATATTTATAAAGTAGCAGAAAGTATTCTAAGAACTAAGCCAACACAGGAATGGAGAAAGGAGATTCTGCTTAAAAGGGTGACTGCAATTAGGGGTACAGAGAATAAGGAAGAGGGAACTAGAATTTACTGGAGAAAACTTACAACGGAACCAAAGTATCGGGAACAAATAATTAGAGAAGGAAAGGTAATAGAATGGGAAGAGGCCTAGAATACATATAGACTGCAGGTTAGAGATTGCCTTCAAGGCCTGATATCAGAGTACAGACAAAGATAAAGGAATAGGGGGATCTTAAGTGAAAGACCAGCACTGGTAGACCTTTTAGTAGAATCTAGAACAGAAGCTGCTGTTAAAAAGGATAATTAGTAGGGCATATAAAATATTACATGACAACTATAGGAGTCAATCAGAGGATGTTACAAAGGATTGAGAAGAGAGATTGCATAAGCAACTCACAAAGAAACAACGAGAGGATATAAGTTTGGCTTCCAAATATGCAACAAAGTCTGGAAGGATTTTTATTTTGCTTAGAAATGCTTGCATAGGTATTTTATAACCCAAGTGGACTCCAAAATCTTTTTCCTCACATGGATTGTAAATGTTGGAGGTATAATTGGGAAGAAAGATTAACTAGGAAAATATTTTTGGGAGTGTAATGAGTTGGCAGGCTTTAAAAATTCAGTGCAAACTACTCTGTCAAAAATACGGGGTGAGCAAATTGGTATAAAGATTTTTTTAGCTGTGATACAGAATTGGAATTGCCCAGACATAGTAAAGCCTCGATGAGTTTAATTATGGTGGCTGCCAAAAAAGCAATTTCTAGAAAATGGAAATCAAAGTCTAAACCAACTATATGAGAAAAAGTGAATGTAGTAACAGAGATAAAAGAACTGGAAGTAGTATCTTTAGAAAAAGGTACGAGAAAATTACATAGAGAAATGGGAATTATGGGAACAATGCATGCAGAGTAGTGTTTTGGAGGAGGAATGAGGTTTAAGGGAAGGCAGGGCATATGGTTTGTTTTCATTCTGTATGATTGCCTATGTCATAAGTGATAATTCAATAAAGATGTTTGTTGTTTAAAAAATGGCTATTTTTGCTGGTTGGGATAGAAAAGAGGATATATTTTTGGTCCAGACGTGGAAGGAGTTTATTTTCGCTTTCCACTATGTCTATGTGGAAATGGAAGTTGAATGATTGGTCAAGCTATAGCCCTAGGTATTTGAAGGTGGAGGTTGTTTCTATGGAGTGATTGTGTGGGTCAAAGATAGTGACTTTTCCCACACATGCACCTAGGAAGGCTACCACAGTTTCCTGAGATCTTTAATGTGGTGTTTGTTTGTGTGTGTGTGTGTGTGTGTGTGTGTGTGTGTGTGTGTGTGTGTGTGTGTGTGTGTGTGTGTGTGTGTGTGTGGAGTGTGTGTGGGGCTACTACATTTTGAATGCTGCAGATCTTCCCCTTCTAGGATGAGAGTTGGAAGGCAGGATCACTCAGTCCATTATGTTGCAGTGATTGGCTTATTAATTTCTGCCTACCTACTAGCCAATCCTTCCCAGAATGAAAATGCAGCAACCGAAACACTCATGGTCCCTCACACTTTTTTACTCAGTTATGGTATTCCCCACCAGTGTGCATCTGAGCACCTGGTGCAGCTTCTCTGAGGCATTCCTATGAGTCATTGCATCAGTGCAACAACTCATTCTGCCCTCTCAAGGAAGGGCATGGAGGTCAGTACCTGCTAATTACCCCCTATCTCAGCTCACTCAGGCTACTAATCATACCTGAGTCAGTGGTAGCTAAAAACAGACAGTCATCCTCCATGCCACTGGGTCAGCAAGCATTTATTTAGTCTAACCCACACATTGCATATTTAAAATTTTCCACGCAGAGTAAAAAAACAAAAAATCACCGCTGCAAGCTGCAGCTGGATTGCCCTGGTATCATGCCACCCAACCTTAGTTCCTAGGCCTCTGACGAATAGAGCCACTGGAGTGATCCCCTGGATGAATCTTCTATTTCCCATCCACTCATCAAGATTTCTCTTGAAGAGGACCAGTGAGGTGCTCTGTGTTCCATGCAGAGTAGACAAAAGGGGCATTCAGGATCTCCCTGTTTTAACACCCTACTTAACTATACCAGGAATTGCAAGGCACGTAAGTCAAAAGGCCATTTGCACCTTGCCAGAACTCACCTTCATGATGTACTTCCTGCTTCTTGAAAGGCAAGTCAGACCAGGGATGCATTTGTGGATTTCCATCTGACCATCGAGGTTCATCTTTAAGGGATGAAGGTGTCACTTTGTTTAACATGCAAGGAGAAGTTACAACAGATATAGGGTAAACACTGTGTAATAAACTTGTCCCTCAATCATGCTTTATTTATACGTTGGTGGACATTCCAGTCCTTAGTTCTAGTGTTTATGGAGCTTTTTGTCTTGCAAAGTTGCAAGAGATCAAGGAAGTTTGGGTTGTTAATGGCACAGAATTCAAGACATAGATCTCCACATAAGAGTGTGCAAGAATCTGAGTATAGACAAAGGTTCAAGCCTGACTTTGTAGCTTAAGGTCTTCAGACCAGTAATGTTTTTAGTTGGGAACTGCTGGGGTCTTTCTAGCTGTATGATGTATCTGGACAGGTACATATCAAAGAGACCACTGAACTCTATAACTGGTCTAATTAGACCAAATTTCATTGGGATGATAACGTTTTTTCCCCTGGATGAGATAGCTTTAGATTTCAGTTTTGCTTAATGTAAGGATTTCTTGACTACTGCTATTGCACAGCCCTGGCTTCAGTAAGTCTGCCCATTAATCCTAGCGTTGTTGTTTCTGCCATATTGTTTTATTTGAGTAATTTTCATGTACATTATCATTTCCATGGAAGTATAATTCATACACTTGTTTTTTTACCTTACATGCTTTTATATGTTGCAAGATTATGGCCAATATCCATAGACAGTTATGTAAATACAATAAGGCTTTTGAGGGTGTCTGTGAACAAGGGCAGCTCAGCTGTGATTCAGCTAGGCCATTTATGCTAATGTGTGATGACCTTGGATGTACTTATGCAAATATGCAAATAATGAAATGGAAATGAGAAGTGATGTAAATCTTCATATGCTAATGAAGTATGTTTTACACTGTTTGTGGTTCATAGTCATTTTCTGCACTGATCACAGATGTGCTATGTAAAGATAAGCATCGCCAAATCTATCAGAGTTGTAATCAGACAAAATGCAATCAAACTGCAGTGAGCTTTGCTATTTCTAGGTCTGAGTTGCTTGTCTTGGCTGTGCCAAAACTGTTTGCACCCAGTGGTGTTCGCCCGCTAAGAAGGTAAAAATATAAGCAAAGGATTACTGATTATAACTTTGATACCTAGGAAATCCTTGATAGGTTCATAGTGGACAGGGACATTATAAGAGTCTTAATGGGCATGTCTAAACATCCATAGTGGCACTGCGGAATGTGTGTACTTCCTATTCCTGTAGACACCAAAGTATGTATAGCCCTCACTTGCAACGTGGACCTTCCAGAAACAGACTGGGGACACATTGGGATCTCTGAGACTCCTGCCTCGAGGATTCTGCCACAATTCCTGGAAGTATTCTTGGTACATGTTGGATTGGTATATCTATTTCCCAGTGTCACCTCAGGAGCAGGCTAGGACTATATGCATCTTTTATAGTCTGCCACATTTCCCTGAGGTACTTGGTGCAATAGATTGCACATATGTTGCATTTACAGCCTCTTATTGTCAACAGGGGGAGTGGTACCATAATAGGAAAGGCTACCATTCCATCAACTGGCATGTAGTGTGTGATGCATTGGGGTGCATCACCAATGTCTCTGTCTAGCATCCTAGCAGTGCATGCTTTTTATATCTGGCACACTTCCTGCATGGTAGGATGCCCAGTGGTTATCTTGTTGGTAAGTGGAAAAATACTTCTTTTTATATGGTATTTAACTAATTATTCATGTTAAACCATATTGCTGTATAGCAATGTTTATTTTCCTATTTTGCCCCCCCTTTCTCTCTATCTCTTTTTGCTGGATATCCACTGGAGCCAAGGCTCATGACTCCAGGGAGAAATCCTTCTGGAGCTGCAGAGGAGACATATAATACATCCCTGTTCCAGACCTGTATTGTTGTTGGGAGTGTCTTTGGCCTCCACTCCCGAAGAGTGATTTCAAGTGCCTTGATGAGTTTGGGATGCCCTTCAGTATGCCTCATCTGCTTCATGCAGGATGTTTACTCTAGGTTGCATTCTGCACAATGTGACCATGTGCTGGTTTGGTGGTGAAGTGACCCAAGCAATCACTGCAGCAGCAGTAGTAAGGTACCACATGCAATGTGACCACACAGGTTAGAGGTAGTATATAGTCCAGAACTAAGGACCAGGATATTCATGTTAGTGTTTCTTTTTTTTTGGAAAAAAACACAGAGTATAATTGATGGATGCAGTGATATTTGTGGACTGCGCTGTGTGGTGCATGATCTGCTGTCACTGTTCATCTGACATTCTCTTTCACCTTAATTTTTTTCTTTTAATATTACCTGTTTGAATAATACTCATATTGCTGATATGCCTGACTGGTCACTGATTCCTGTTCAGTGATGTTGAAAGGCATCAAATCAAAAAAGTCTCACAATTGTATCTGCTACAATGAATAACTTCTGTTTTAATGATTAGTTAAATATGCAACAGTAAGCAATTCTGACAATGAAATACTTCATGAAATAATGCATTGCAAATGTATATGATGCTTTCATTTATATATGACATTTCTTTTTACTTTATTTTATTTTACTGCATATCAGATTATTTTGGTGTCGTAAAATTAATTCTGACTTCAGAAACTGTCATCATTGTGCAGTAGAGACGATGTAGTGGCAGCAGTTAAGTTTACATGGCGGGATGCTTATTTTAATGTGTAATTTCTTATGATATATTTTGCTTGAAAATATTTGTTCATTATTATTTTGATGTTTTAGGTGACTGCCACCTGAAGGAATGACAATCCATATAGCATTGTTTTTTGTCCAATGTTCATTTATGATTTGACCACTCTAATATCACCCACCCCATCCAACCACTACCTTTCTTTCCACTCCACTAACTACCTTGATTATAGCAAGCTCAGATGCTCATAAGCCTAGTACTTATTATACAGCAGGAACTTCTTATTGTAACATTTGTTAATGTCTGTTATGTACTTCACAGATAAAGATTCTAGTTGTCTACTGATGTACTATGTTCTTCATCTGTAAATATGTTGTAAGTAATTTCTATGTTAAATTGTTAATCGCTATGTAATCCAATGTAACTACTGTCTGTTTATTTTAACTGTGGAGCTTTACTCCCCGGGCCTCAGCTGAAAATAGACCTACGTCCAGTCGGACACTCCCGGTCAACAAATGTAAATAAATAATAGCTTCACAGGGGTGAAGTGAATATACATATACAAACTCCTCCCTCCCAACCGCCATTCCAACTAAACAAAAAGCTGTGTCAGTAAATCTAATTCACAATAGTTCAAGATCAAATGTCATACACATCTCTTATTGATAGGCCAGTTGATAGTGCAACCGATTTGGAGAAGGGGCTACCATGAGAACTGTAAGGTGAGTTAGTTCAATATTTTAACCTACTTGATGAATGTTATCCTACTGACACTGACCTGACACTGCTGTGTAACTGTAATTGTGACCTGGAAAGTAAGGTTGTGGTAGGTGTAGATGACTGTTGACATGACCTGCATGAAATGTGTTGTGATTGTTCACTGTGACTACTGAGATTTACTGTCTTGAGAAGCATCAGTAATATCATGTGATCTTTCCTCACATGTCTAGATAGTATCCATTCTCTGCCTGTCATAAGACTGAGTCCAGTTTGACACGGGTAGGTCCTAATTAGTGTATGAGTGGAGAAGGCAACTAATGCTTGGTGTGCCACCATACTACACATCAGTGATACCATGGCTTTATCCCTGCTCTCTTCCATTTCAAAGTACTGCTGGAAATCATCACACATAGCCTGGAGCACTTTGACCATCTCCAGCTGACTTTCTGTGGCTGTGCTCTGAGTCCTAACAATGTCAGGGCACATTTTTGTTGGGCAGCCAGTGCTTTACATGTTTCTTGGTGAAGTTGTAATTCCTGCACCTGGCTTCCCTTTACAAAGGTGTCATTGTGGACACTGTGGCCTCAGAATGCCTGCCATCATCCTCAAAGTGTTCTTTTATGTGTAAAGATACTGGTGTAGAGGTGTGGGGGTGTTCCTCTGGTACAGCTATGGGTGCTGTGTCAAACTGAGCTTGATTTTGACTTGAACTGTCACCTTCTGAAGAGGCAGAGTTGCTAACATGTTGTGAGGTGAGAGAAATTTGGGGACTGCCTGCCACTTCCCTTTGGCTGCCTCATAAATATAACTATGTTCTCATCATCATCAGCAACAGCCATTCTGTTTCTGCATCATCCATATTTAATAGAGTAGTTCAACTGTTTCTGATGCTGACTCTATAAAAAGAAATTATTATGAAACAATAATGACAATTATAATGCAACAGCATACAGTACAGCATGCTTACAAGGGGGTGCACACTGCCTTCATTTTTACTATTGGCTGATAATAATAATGAATTGTAATGTGATTAATGACATCATTCCTTGCCACAAACATTAAACCAACCTTCATGAGCAGGTGAATGTAACTGTTGCCACTGCCGACATTGGTTAGATGGAACAGTGTCCTCACCACCTCTAATTATTTCTGTTGCACCATCTTCTGTATCACAGTCATTCCCATGCATGGGTAGAAGGTATTAATCATCAGGTGTTAACTTAATAAGAATTGGAGCCCCCCTGTAGTGGTACACGAAACTTTATTCTGCCTAGCCTTGCTTCTAGCAAGTGCTGTCATATCATTTGCCATTTTCTTGCATTGTGCCAGTGCTTGGTTTCTGCCTCCAGCTAAACTGATTTCAATGACTACTTGACTCCAGGACTTGTTCATCTCAGCTTGTCTGGGCTAACCTTTATGAAAAGAAGTTTCCCGTATGTCCTAAGTGCTGCCATGAAGGTACAATTTTCCTCATGGCTGAAGTTATCCTTTCTGTGCTCTGATCCTTTATCCTCCGTTAGTACTATGTAAAAATAATAACAAAATAAATACAAAAAGGGCTACAGTCAGACATTGTGAGAGTAATGTTTGGATGTTATCAGCTGTTAAAGTACAAAACACTCATCAGCTATTGATGCCACCCACAGTAACTGCTACTTAAGGCAAGCAAATATGAATAATTAATAACAATCTCAATATAGCCATGCAAAGTGCAATTTCATTCAATCACAGTAGTCAACCAAAAAAAAAAAACAACTTGCCCTATCCTCTGCCATTGTCATATATTTATTCCTCACTGTCAGTGCCAAAACATCAGACCATCACATATATGGCTATTCGTGTCCTTTGTACAGTGAAATCTCTATAGTAAATTAAGCATTTTCCCATGCTTCTGCAATTAGTACAGTATACGTCTCCAGTGTTCTTTTCTATAATCACTACTGAATCTCACCGCTCGTGTCGTAAAATGCATCTTCAAAATAACAAAGGAAACGACCAGTCAGGCAATGATATCAACTCACGCACAGTGTACATCAAACTTCATTAAAGGTCACCGTTAAAGCAATATTAAAATAATTTTACAGCATGTCCTACAAAATAATAGTCATTTTTAAAAGTTTTCCTTAATTTACTATGTCTGGGGTATCCTAATACATTTACAGCCTATCTCTGATATTCATAAATTAATATGGTGATGGTCAACTTACTGTGGAAAATTCAAGGCCATTTATACTTTATATGCAAATTAGGCTATTTTATATGCATGTATATGAATTGTATTAGTATGCAAACATGTCCCGAAGTATATCAGCAAAATTTGGCATTTTGCTGATTGTGAACATGCATCCAAAATTCATGAATTTATTTCAAATAGACACGGACATGCTGTGGATGTTTCTGAAGTCCACAGCACTCTGCAGCTATCCCAAGCTTTCTGTTGAAATGCACGACTGGCCCTATACTAGTTCAAATAAGAATGTCTTTTAAAAAAAATCAAAATGGAGTGATCTGGAGTCATCTGGAGTCATCTGAATGTCAGGTTTACAGCAATCTGAAGGCTAATCCCTGCCAGTCGAACATTGTCTGTCGGGTCTATATTAGATTTTCGAAAATTTCATAGAGCGAATTACTATAGGTCGATACCTAGTGATCGATCTACGAAATAATCGAAAATCTAAAAAAAAAAAAATTAAAACACAGAAACATAAAGTAAAGGGTGTAGGCAGGGGGGCAAGCCCCCCTGTACCCCCACACCCACCACTACTTAAATATACTAACTCTGAGATAATGCTACAGTGTAGGAAATGGAAATCTTCCATTTCTGCACTGTATTGCACTGAAGTGCGATCTCAGAGTTGGTATATTTAAGTAGCGGGGGTGTGGGGGGTGCAGGGGGGCTTGCTTCCCTGCCTACACCCTTTACTTTATGTTTCTGTGTTTTTATTTTTTTTTTTTAGATTTTCGATTATTTCGTAGATCGATCACTAGTTGTCGACCTATAGTGATTCGCTCTACAAAATTTTCGAAAATCTATTATAGACAAACATAGGGGGATAGTGGCTGACAAAATTTGCAGATGACTGCAAACTGGGCACCATAATTGACACTCCATCAGACACAGACATCCTCCAGAGAGGTCTCATAGAAATGGATAACTGGTGCCAGAGCCATGGCCTTAAGCTAAATGCCAAAAAATGTATAGTCATACCCTTTGGGAAAAACAAGGTAACCCCTAATTACCACATAGGTGGTAATCCATTAAACACGGAAGAAGTTATCAGGGACCTGGGGACCCAAGTTGACAGTAACCTCTCTTTTGACACTCACATTGCCAAAGTGGTTAGGAAGACCTTCTACATTGCCCACCTGATCATGAAGGGATTCACATCCAGATCAGGAGAGGTCATTGTACCCCTGTACTCTTCACTTATCAGACCAATGATTGAGTACAACGCCCCATTCGGAATGTACCTTACCCGACACCTGCAGCAGTTGGAAAGACCCCAAAAGTTTCTCACCAAAAGGATAAAGGGGCTCAAACATATGTCATACGCTGCCCGACTGAAGAAACTCCAGCTCTATTCAGTCGCATACCGCCTGCTCAGAGGTGATCTGTGCCTGATATACAAGGCCATGTCCAACCCGGAATTAATGGACATGCTCCACCTCAAAAAATCCAAATCCACCAGAGCCACGAGAGCAAGAGACTTAAACCTCAACACGGATATAAATAGGACGTGCTGGAGGGACAGATTCATCACCCAGAGACTCCCTACACTATGGAACAGAATCCCAGTCCATGTGAGGCAGAGCCCCTCACTGACTCTGTTCAAGAGAAATCTTGACGAGTGGATGGGAGATTGTAGGTTTACCCCGGGAATCATCTCTGTGTCACTGCTGGACAGAGGCACAGCAAACTAATCGGTATAGTATTCTCATCCTAAGGGGTGGTGAAAGCCACACACACTCTGGCTAGGCTTATAAATGCCCTAGGGCAGATAGCCTAGTATGAACCTATGAACCTAAGACCCTTGTCTGTCATACCCTGGCAACTCAAATATATCATAAAATCATAAAAGTAAACAAATCACAGTCATATTGACATTTATTTCCCCACACCCCCCCAAAAAATAAAATTTCTACTTTACTACATGATACATATTGATGTTAGGGTACAAAACAAAAAACTTTTATCAAAAAGCATTAATAATACAAGTTGAACTGCGGTGGTGGTGCTGCAGTAGCATTGTCGCCTCCCAGTAAGACGTTGTCCTGTTCAATTCTCAGCTAAAGCATCTTCTGTGTGGAGACATGCGTGAATGGGCATACCTTCGTTGAAGGTTGTGCGTCAGGGCTGGCAACTCGGCATGTAAAAATCGACTGCCAATCATTAGCAGAACGGAGTTCCACTGTGGCAACCCCTAACCAGGAAAAGCCGAAAGACACAGCATTAATAATACAAGTTATTGACCATATATTTAAAAATTATGGCACATGGAAAGGAACGGTAAGTATTTTCCATAAAGAACAATGAGTATGTGACAAAGCAGTTTTGGTTACACCACTCTTGCCAATAGTATCAATACCTGCTGTAAGGAGCATGTTAGCAAAAAGTATTTGGTTAAGGTGATGTCACATTCAACAGTGAGTGGCTCTAACCCTGTTTAATACAGCTCTCACCGGTGATGTCACACCCAACAGGGAATGGTTCTAACTCTGTTTAATACAGTTCTCACCGGTTATGTCACATCCAACAGGGATTGGCTCTAACCCTGCTTCATACAGCCCTCACCAGTGATGTCACACCCAACAGGGAGTGGTTCTAACTCTGTTTAATACAGTTCTCACTGATAATGTCACATCCAACAGGGATTGGCTCTAACCCTGCTTCATACAGCCCTCACCAGTGATGTCACACTCAACAGGGAGTGGCTCTATCCCTGGTTAATACATCCCTCACCAGTGATGTCACACTCAACAGGGAGTGGCTCTATCCCTGGTTAATACATCCCTCACCGTACTTTCTCATACTTGTTCTGGCTCTTCAAACAATGGCAACACCTGTAAAAGCACAAGGCTGCGCTCCTAGTTGGTGTGATAAAGAGATCTTGATCGTGCTTTATCTGTTTCATAATTCATACCTGGAGAAGACTGAGGTATACATGAGGAGTCTCTATTACTTCATCAAAGTTTTATTTCAGTGAATACCTAATCATCGACCCCTTTACATTGAACATCCGTTCATCGAATGTTCACATCAGCAAACAGTTTTCATAGGGAAGGGAGCTAGTTTGCCATCGTTAGAAATTTGCCCTTTTCCCCACTGTAGTGCAATCTTGGAGTTGGTATATTTTAGTAGAAGGAGGCACAGCCCCCACATTGGTGGGTTTGAAATAACGTAGTGGGCGTGACCATCGCTGTGGTGGACAAGTAATTCCCTTCCCTATGAAACCGTTCACTGATGTGAACATTCGATGAATGGATGTTCAAAGTAAAGGGGCCGATGATTAGGTATTCATGGAAATAAAACTTCCATGAAGTTATATAGACTCATGCATGAGACATGGCACTTGGAAAAAAATCGATATCTGGCAGGAGTTGAGTGGCCACCTGTCAACCCTGACAGGTATAACCCACTTCAGTGAGCAGTGCCATCACAGGTATGAAGACTTGCAGAAGCATAGGGGTGACCAGCTGGCCAAGTGGTTAGACCAGACTATGGTGAGAAGGCCAGAGTTGTATAGTAAGTAAAATATTTGGTTTCTTAAATGAGTCACATAAAAAAGGTTTATGAAGTTTGCATAAATACAAGTATTTGTGAAGACAGATCTGTGTACCTAAAAATATTACTTTTACTGCTATTAAGAAATACATATAAACTCAGGAGTGTGTTTTTAATCATACTTGCATATTTTGAGCAAAAATAAATATTGCTAATGTGCTAACAGGTTATAATAATAAATAGAAATGTCAGGTAAGTGTATTAAAATAATAATCTAGGTATGTAACTGTGTAAATGATGTACTAATTTGCATGCATTGGTAATGGCGACTACATATATGAATTTTTGAAATAAGAATTGCAATTAGACATTTTTAATTTGTTACCATTGCATGGAAAGAGTTGTATTAGATTACATTACATGAAGCCAGTTTTATGTAGAGCACACAAATATAAGTAAAAATATTTCTAGCTGCATGTATAACACAGCTGAAATATCATCTCACATACCTCTCTTTTAATCATAGCTGAGGAAGAAATTAAATATATCCGCCAGCAGCAAAAGAAGTATTAGACAGATTGGTGAAATCTTCTGGTAGGTATAACAAGTGTCTAAGGGACTATTTTTGTCTTACTAGTTCATACTATGTATAACAAATCATTACACTACTTCAATGCTAGCAATAAAAGTGAACCAAAAATGTTTTTAGAAGGGATTCTGTATTACTCCTAAGGGAAATATTTACAGCTTTGCAGATGAAAGAATACAACTGAAGCCTAAACAGATCGAGAAAAAAAAATGTTTTATAACCTGATTTTTAGCTAGATTAACTGCAATAATTACTGAGGTTTTTTTTTTTTAGTGCTGTATTATTTGTATTGAAAGTACATAATTTGGGAGAAATATATGCCTCTTCAGTTAGTCAAAAGCTCTTGCTATTTCATTTCATGACAAGTCTGCACAAGCACTATTCATATCATTCTACCAAAGTTCAAAAGCACATTTCAAATCACTACCACCATTGCATGCATAAGCACTTTCCATACACAAGTTTTACTTTAATAAAGATTTTAGTGAAGTATTTCAATATTTTATTAAACTGCATATAAACAGTTTTGTGTGGATTTATTGTGCTTTTTCTGTTTTGTCTGTCCCACACTTTCTTTCTTTTTTTCTTATTTTGCTTATGCACTCCTTTCTGCTGTTTTGCTTTGCTTCTTTCCCATTTCTTTCCTTTGTTTACAGGTTAAAATCCCTCAGGAGCAGATCAGACACGTACATCCCTGGCTAGGGAATGCTTATCCTTTGCCCATTCAGGGATGTACTCACAGGGTTGATGTGGATGCACTAGTCCTGCTTGCACTCTGACATGTGGCAGCCTGGCAAGCTTCACAGAAAGGGGGCTTCAGAGTTTGTTTGAGGATGTACTGGTAGAGGTAGTGGACAGGAGAATTCACCGAGCTGAAGTCTCTCTTCAGCATGTCAAAAACACAATCTCCCATTTGGTTTTGACCAATGTGACAACACAAGCCCCTACCCTGTCAACATCTGGATCCTCCACTGCAACCCCATCTGGCAGTGGACATGTTTGAAGCTCTGTGGTCTAGGATTAAAGCTGGCACTTCCTCAGCTATTCATCCCTTTCTCCTTCACCCTCTACCCTATTTCCCACCCACACTACCCTCTTATGAAAAAAAAAGTTGAAAAAAAAATAGGGGTCTCTATTCCCTGACATAAAATAGTGCCCATCCTGTCCTACCTCTTCCAGTGCAAAGTGTCTTGATGCTTTCCCTATTGTGTTCCCCTCTTTGTCTAGTCTCCCCTTTTTTCGATCTTTCCTTCACCCCATTTCTATTCATTAATGAAACCATCAGGGTGCCCATAAACAGGATAGCCCTTCATAAAAAAATCATAAAGCCCTTTTCTTTTTTTAAAAAAATCAGTTGTATCTACTATACAGGCCATAGCTTTCCTAACATATTTGAGTGTGGTTGCACTCAGCTGCACTTCCCAGAATATGCAGAAAAAAGCCCAAAGGTGACAACAACTTACAATTTTGTGAAGTAATTTGCATGTTCATAATGCCAAACTTTGTACAACTTAATCTTTTGCAAAAAGTGGGAATGTTTTAAAAAAATGCTTTTTTCTTCGTATTCAGTGCAAATGCATTTTTTCTGAACTTATTTGCATATCTGCGTACCACTGATATTCACATATAACTGTAAGTCATTTGCAAAGTCCCGGGCTATGAATATTGGCCTATCCCATTGTATTACCATTTGCTAGATTTTTCATCTTTGTATTTCTGTGTTCCTTTCCTGATAACAAACAGCATGCAAAAAAGCATAAACCTGTTGAGTACAACGAGACGTCAAAAAAAGGAAATAAGTCATGATAATAAAATAAATTGTTAGATAACAAGAAAAAATGACGCCATCATTAAAGATTGAGGCATTATGGTTCACCACAATTTGCATTCTTCTGGAGTATGTTCTTTGAAAATAGTGGAGAATAATTGCGTAAAGCAAAACATTATTCTTTTTCCAAAGGCACTTCATGGTTCCTTAACACTTTGCTAGATAGGGACTTTACCAAAAATGCTAGCTGTAAAATTTCTTCTGTTTGAAATCAGTGTGACAGCTACCTCACTTTCATGGCATTTGCAGACATTTGGCAGTTCCCGCATTTTTCTGCAGAAAACATCCAGCTCTCCAGTTTGTGATGCTACATCGTCTTCGTTTTCTTCTTACCTGCACCACAACATTAAGCATTCCTGCAGAACTTACCAAAGATGCCATATTGGCTGCAGCCTGAAAAATAATGCTCAATGATATATACTTACAGCATTGTGTTAGCTCATCTGTCACTATAGCACCTTCCTTATATACTTCCATTTAACTCCTACTACACCTTATGTCATCCTGGCATTTTTAGGGGGTGGATTCCTTAAGTAAGTGATTTGGCAATTAATAAAAGGCAGCATAACAAAAAGGCAATGTGTGAATAACAAAATGAAACTATGATTGTTAATGTAGGATGCTCCAGAGTGGAGAAATTATTCACTGTTTCTCATTTGGTATTTATATTTTCATATTTGCATTTAGATTTCATAACTGTGAGAGCTATGATATCAGATATGATATGAGGTATGAAAGGTTATGGTGGGAGACCGAAAATATACTGCCAATGTTCCTGCATAATGTACTATACTGAAACATTGCTAGTTGTTTAGTAGTAACCGAACAAACCAAAATAAAAGACACAGCCATGGTAAACACACCAATGAAGATGGAATTTGTACAGAAGGAAAGTGATTTTATAGGTTCATAGGTTCATAGGATGATACTAGGCTATTGGCTCTTATAAGCCTAGCCAGGAATTTTGCCCAATAATGAATAATATAATATAATATGAATTTACGCACTCAGAAGTTAAAAGATAAGCGCTTTTGTCCCCTATGTAACAGGACTTCATCAGAACTACCAGAAACAACCCATTAACTCCCAAAAATGTTCATGCTCATATCCAATTGCACTTGCAGACTCCCTCTTTACCTCTGTCCACTTGCCTCACTGCAATTAAATATCTCTCCATCCTACTGTTTGACAGAAGTTATAGACATCTACCTTACTACTACTTCATTTATCATAATAGTTCCCTCAACAAACTGCTGAACCAACATGTTATTTTTATAAGGTGCACTTTTCATACTTGTAGCCTAAACTGTACTGAGAAGCATAACTTCCATTTTGTTTCTTCTCCAACATTGCCAGACTGTGTTTTCCACACTACTATACCCCAGCAATCATACCTGCCAGTTAACAGAAACCCCCTCTCCTTCTCTATCACTTGTATTGGATAGGGCTGTTTACTTGTACATCAAACTTCTTAGCATATGCACCAGCTCTGAAGCATTTTATATTTGAAGGACTTCTAGGGAGTTCCATTCTAGGATCTAAGAGCATATGCTTGCCATTGAAGTGAAGGACAAGTCCAATGCTTTATACAAACATACTACTGTTTGTAAGCAAAGGGAACAGTTTGTAATCTCTGTCTTTGACAAAGGTAAAAGTTTTAGGTTTAGACTGGATGCAGAAGATGAATTGGAAAAGAAAGAGTATAGTGGCAGGCTAGACTCGATGCCTGTGAATTTCCAGGTCTTAATGACATTGCAAATTTTAAAACTTATTTCAGAAGAAGAAAGTCAAGGCACTGATCATGTGACTCAGCACAACCTATTTAAAGAATTGTTTGTGCATGCTCTCAATCTGATTGAGTCTCTTCTAGGGATGAAAGTGCTAACTCTGATATTAAAAGAAATATTTATTTTCTTAGTTCTTGCTTTGCTTTATTTATTTATTTTTATTTGTGTTGTGACATCTTTGCTGTTTTTTGGGATTTGTTTCCAGTTTTTAATAAAAGAAAATATTACCATTTCTACATTTAATAGTTCTAAGTATCCCAGGCAACAAATCCACAAGAATATACTAAGACACACATCTTTAGGCTACAGGAACATTCCATTTAAACAGCCCAAAACAATTTTGGGAAGTATTTAATCAAATTGCAGGCCTCGCCCCTCAGAACAGGTCTCTTCTTGTTAAGTTCTATCCCATCCTAATCAAACAAGATCTCCACCAATGACTTTCTCATATAGTGTTTACAACTTCCTCTTACACCTTCCATATCAGACCCCTAAACTCAGATACCAGAGTCCCTAACCTTAATGCTCCCATTTTGTTCAAAGCTTTCAAAGCAAATGATACTAGGAATCTTATTGGTCAAACTCCCTCAGATGCTCCTCCAGAAGTGGCCAGTTTAGACCCATGGTATTCTTTCAGGCAAAGAACACCTTCTATAGTGCCTTTTTTAGGCAAGGTTCAAATGACAAATTCACCACCGTAACAGGAACAGGCAAGTAAAAACTGAGGGTAATGCTACTCAATGCTAGAAGTCTAAATCTCAAAATACACTCCCTCGAGGCACTCCTTAAAATGGAAAACACTGATATATGTGCAGTGACTGAGACCTGATTCAAGGCTCCAGAGAACACCTCTGCATTACCAGGCTATAACTAATACCACACCTTTCGGCCATCTAACCTGGAACAGAACACCAAAGGCAGAGGTGTGTCCATATTCATTACGGATATCAACACCTCCAGGCTAGTTGCGCAGCATAATGCATCCGAGGTTATCCAAGTGCAACTAACTCTGGGCAAAACTGCAATCCAAAGTGTAGCTTGTTACAGATCCCCCACCATGCTCCAGGATTCCCACTCCTCTTTTCTTGATATACTGAAAAATATTAGGGTTCAACCAAACACCCTAATAATGGGCGATTTCAACTACCCCACCATTAACTGAGAAAACTACTCATGTATCAACTACTTTGCTCAACGCTTCCTGGAATTCATAAATTCCAATGCCTTGGATCAACTTATCCACATCCCCCACCAGGGGAAAAATATCCTAGACCTAGTCATTACCAACATGAGTGACCGGTGTTCCACACCTGAAGTCAACTCCTCTTTGGTCAGTTCCAACCATAAGCTAATCAGCCTAGATTGCCACATCCCGCCCCACCCCCCCATTAAGGAAACCATGGTAAAAATTTTCTCCAAAGCTAACTTCATGCTTCTTAAGACAGATGTGGTGAACTTCATGACACCCATGCAGATGGACAATGCAGTTACGACTGCTGAATCCTACACAAATGCACTCTATAAGCACTTACATGAGTACATGGGTCATACTATCCCAAACAGAACCAATACACTATCCTCCAAAAAAAGGAAGCCAATCTGGTGGTCCCCTGCCATAAACAAACTCTACAACAGAAGGAAGAAACTGTTTCAAAAGAGAGTAAAATCCCATGAGTGGAGGAGCTTCCTGGGCAGCCTCAGTAAGAAGCTGAGATCCCTTATAAGATCCTCCAAAGCTAGCTATGAAAACAAAATTGCCACTGATTCTAGGGACAACCACAAAGCATTCCATAGTTATGTCAAGAATCTCAATGGCAACACCCAGATCTGCTCTGAGTTACAGCACAACAGCACAAAAATTACAGAACCAACTGATATTGCCAACATCCTGGCAGATAGGTTCAGTGCTAACTTTACCCCCCCCACCCCCCTAAAGGGCCCATATCTATACAGGAAGAATGCAGAGTCCCTGTAATCACAACTATGCAGGTAAAAGCTGCATTCTCTAAAGCCAAAATCACAGCATCCATGGGACTGGACAACATCCCAGGCTGCGTTTTACACGAACTTCAAAATGAACTGGCTCCCACTTAAGCACCATGTTCAATCATAGCCTCACATCAGGCTTTGTGCCCACTGAATGGTGCACAGCAACAGTTATCCCACTCCACAAAGAGGGAGCCACCACTGATCCTGGGAACTATTGCCCTATTAGCCTGACGAGCCTGGTCTGTAAGACCATGGAACGTATCATCATGGAACTCATAAACAAAGACATTGGTAACCTCCAAACTCTGGACCCCACCCAGTTCAGGTTTGTGAAAGGCAGATCCTGCCTCCTGAACCTGATTGACTTCTTTGAGGCAGTCAACAAAGCCGTAGATGAGGGCAAGGTGGTTCACACAGCCTATCTTGACCTCGCCAAGGCTTTCGACACCATCCCCCATTCTGGAATTAGAGGTAAACACACTAAACTAGGTATAAATCCTTACGTCACAAGATGGGTTGCCAACTGGCTCACTGACAGAACCCACACTGTAAAAGTTGCAGACTCCAAATCTGACTTCAAACCAGTGACAAGTGGTTCAGTCCTGGGACCTCTCCTGTTTGGTATCTATTTCTCTGAAGTACATGCTAACGCAGAAGACCTTTGGCTAACAAAGTTTGCAGATGACTGTAAACCAGGAGCCATAGTTGAGTCCTCAAATGATGTGGACATCCTACAGAAGGGCCTCACTGAGACAGATGCCTGGTGTCAGAGCCATGGCCTCAAGCTCAGTGCCAAAAAGTGCATTGTCATCCCCTTTGATAAAAACTCTGTACCCATTAACTACCACATAGGTGTCAGTCTACTTAATGCCGAATGTGTGATAAGAGACCTTGGGACCCAGGTGGACAGTAGTCTCTCCTTTGATAATCATATCACCACAGTAGTCAGGAAATCCTTCTATGTGGTGCACCTCATCACAAAAGGGTTCTCATCCAGGAAAAAAAGAGGTCATTGTTCCCCTCTACTTGGCACTCATTAGACCCATTATAGAGTACAATGTCCCTTTTGGAATGTACCTCACAAGACATCTGCAGCAGCTGGAAAGGCCACAGAAGTACCTCACAAAGAGGATTATTGGCCTCAAACAGATGCCCTACACTGTCCGTCTCAAAAAACTCCAGCTTTAGTCCATAGCATATCGCCTTCTCTGAAGTGATCTCTGCCTAACATATAAAGCTATGTCAAACCCAGAGCTGTTGGACATGGTACACCTAAAG
Source organism: Protopterus annectens (assembly GCF_019279795.1). Classification (NCBI taxonomy): domain Eukaryota; kingdom Metazoa; phylum Chordata; order Ceratodontiformes; family Protopteridae; genus Protopterus; species Protopterus annectens. Next base: position 102,788,563 of record NC_056750.1, on the reverse strand, counting down.
AAATCCCAATCCCTCTGAGCTACACGCTCTAGGGACCTAAACCTTGTCACCACAATAAACAGGACATGCTGGAGGGATAGATTCCTGTCCCAGAGACTTCCCATACTCTGGAACAAGCTACCCATCTATGTCAAGCAAAGTTCCTCATTAGCACTCTTCAAAAAAAATCTTGATGAGTGGATGGGAAATAGGAAATACACCCCAGGGATAACTTTAGCGGCTCTGCTCAACAGGGGCACAGGAAAATAACTTTCTTGGGTGGTGTAAGCCAGGGAACCTTGTTGGCTAGGCTTACTTGGGCCCTTGGGCCGATAGCCTATTACCTACCTATGAACATATATTCCTCAGAAATTCTTTATAATCATATCTAACTCAAAACAGTTTTACCAAATCTCTGGAAACAAGTCATAATTGACCTAGTTCTTTAAAATCCCCAAACTAACACCACAACAGACTTCTTCCCAGGCTTCACCCTCCCTACCCATGGTAAAATATAATATAAAAAAATAATCTACACAGATCTCTCTGATTACCTGCACAACTATGTTGAGTAGTTCCCCTCCCAAAATGGTGCTGGTTTGGGAAATTGAACCATGACTGCCTTATACTCTATATTACTGACAGTATTTTGTAAGCTGGAATAAAAATATTATGTATTTATTTATTTATTGATTTATTTATTGTCATTTATTTACTGGGAAAGTCTGACTGGGCCCACAAGGTGCCTATTTTCAGAGGAGGTCTGGGGAGAAAAGCTTCAGGTTACAAAAAACATTCTGCAAATATACATTACAAAATTTTCAAATATCAAATTATATAATGTTATGTAATATCTTGCATATTAAATGCTTGACCTAGGTGTTACACATTCTACTGTGAAGTGCTTTAGATTAGTTTTGAGCCCAAGCTGGTTCTGAGCTCCTGCCACGTACTGTTAATGTCTGCTACCTCTGAGAAGGTGAATCTGGAAGGCTTTTCCATTTCTTAACATAAATCACTTTAAGTTGTTTGGATATTGTTTATATTATAAAATGTTTTTCATGTTTAGGTGACTTTATACTCCTTAAATAATGTACTTAGTGGGTAAACAACTCTACTGCTTTGCATTTCTGCAGAACTCTTATTTTATTTTATTTTTATTTTACTGTTTTTTGTGTCTGCAGTACCACTATTTTAACTATAGAACATTCCGTGATTTTCAGTACTTGTTCTGTTATTGTATTAATAGACCTGTGATCGTGGCCAAATTTTTTCATGTTACAGAAGACTCAGTGAGCCCAGTTTTAAAAGACCACTTATACAGAGAGCAGGAGCGGCCTTGGGTCAACTGGTGCCCTAGGCAAAAAGGCTCCACAGCGCCCACCCACCACACCACCCAGTGCCCCCATCCTGGTCTACCTACATCAAAAAAATACTTGAAAAGCACCTCTACTAGAGCGGCGCCCTAGGCGGCCGCCTAGTTGGCCTATGCCTAAGGCCGGCTATGACAGAGAGCACTACTAAAAACTCCTGATGTCCACCACGGCAGTAAAACTTAATGGTAAAATCAAAACTTTAATGAAAAGAATATAATATAAATAAGCAGTCCTCAGTCTTCCGATAAGCGCTTTTGGCAAATAAACCTTCCTCAGATCGTATAAAAAGGACTGTTCAGCTTTTGTATTTATAAGGCATCACAGCCATTCCTCATTTAGTTCTCTTTCACGCCCTTGTTGCAAACCAAAAGGAGGCCAGCCAGCAGCGAGGTATAATTTCCTTCATTGTAATTAAAGGGGCAGTGCTACTCTTTACTATAGGATTGTATATGAGAAAACTAATAGCTATGGATGTGAATACATTATATGAATGAAGCAACATTTAAGTAAACTTGCTAATCATATTCCTTCTATTCTTAAGTGCAGGTTTTAATGGCACAATAGTATTCGAGCCTGGTGATCTGTTTGCTCTTAAATTAAATTAATTTAATTATCCAGCATGTTTCCCTTAGCTCTGTGCGATTATGAGCATCATCTCCTCTTGTGGTCTGTCTACTGAGAGCAGCTCTTTTGGAATCTGGTCCCCGTTTTAAGCTTGTTTATACACAGGCCTTACACCAAAGTAAGTCACTTACACAGAGCAAGTCTTTTGGAATCTGGCCAATTAATGTCTGAAGGACATTAAATATGCAATATAGTAACAATTTTCACAAATGTATTTAAAAAAGAAAAAAATATTTACTTTCTGAATCTATGAACTATTGCTATTGTTTTTAAAAAAATCATCCCATTGATTTTGAAGACTATATGATTTAATGTGGGCCATTATTTCTTTAACAGACGTAGCGACATGGGTTAGCTAAATAAAAATGTTTACATCTGAAAGCTTTATATTTGCTGATTTATCAGGTGTTTTTTTGAAACTGAACTTTCTTACAATGCATTACTGACACTAACATATAATAAAAGCCATTGCAAAGAGCTTTTGGAGAAAATTAAGATTCAGCCTGCATCTCATCTTTTGTGAATTATCAGGAACAAAGACTTTGACAACAGTCAGTCACTCAGAATACTCCCTACAACTCAGCCCACCATGATATATTACCAGTCACAAAATAATCATTGGTTTGTGTGTCCCACAGGCACTTGTCCTCTATTAGTTCACGTCTGACCTGCTTCCTGCCACTGTTCAAAATGACAAGTGCCCCACCTGTCACCAGCTCAGTCCTCTTAACCTTTTATTAAATCCCACTCAGAACCCTAACTCTAGCCCTGAAGAATCCTTCCCTGCCCCTAATGTTACCCTCAAAATTCACTCTCTAACCTAATCTTAAAACTCTTAGTCACTCTCTAAACCTAATCACAACCCCTACATCATAAACCTAAACAAAAAGCTGCTCCCTAAACCTAAACTCCCTTTCACTTCCCAAACCTGATTCAAAATTCCATTCTCTAAACCTAAAATCTCTAGTTGTTCCTTAAATCTAGAACTCCTTGTTGCTCCTTAACTGCACTCCCTGAATCTAACTCTTCCCAAAACAAACCAGTCTCTCCAACCTCGCTCATTATACTATCCAATCTCCATTCTTCCTACACTTAATAAAATCGTGGAGAAAATAACGGGCACCAAAACTGCATCCACCTTCTCTCATCCAGGCAGCATGGATTCTGGTCAGGTCACTGCAAACAAACAGCCATTAGGACTGTCACAGACTTAATTCTCTTAGTGATAAACAGAGGAGAACATACTGGTGTTATATTTATCAACGTAACCAAAGGTGTTAATCTAGTAGGTCATAGCTTAATACTAAACCACTTACTTGGCATAGACACTCGTCCAGATAAACTATCCTGGTTCCACAACTATCTAAGTGCCACTTGGGTGTAACAGTCAATTTATCTTTTTCACCTCTAGCGAAAATAAGACAAAGAGTACCCCAAGGTTCCAGCCTTCCTTTTCTTCATCGATTTGAAAAAAAAATACCATTGGACATTTCTCCCCCCTTCCCCTACTTCTTTATAGTGATGACCCGGTCCTATTCTAATCTAACAAATCCTTAACAGTCCTTCAGAAAGAACTGCTGGCAACCTTTCTTGCTCTTCATATTTGGATCAGCAAAAAATAATTCTTCCAAACCAAAAACAATCTGGAACCAAGCCAAAGATAACATCCCCCACCCACACTATTACTACTCTTTGATCAAAAGAACACTGCATTAAAAAGTTGCTCTTCATTTAAATACATAGGAATTTGGTTGGACCTATCCTTCAATTTCAACTACACACTGAAAACATTAGGAATAGGATTAACCCACTACTATGCTGGGCTAACAAAATCCCCCCTTTTTTTAAATACTCCAGAATAGCAGTAGGTAAAGACATTTTACTAGCCCAAGTAGAATACAGACTCCCATTAAAAGCATACACCTCATAAAGAAACTCCATAATGATTCAGACAATTGCCAACAGTATCTACAGGATCATCACACATTCTGCATCCATGAACATCATTGCACAAAACTACAAAAAGCAAAATAACTCTCAAACAACTATCTGACTTGTTCTAATGTTCTCAAATTTTAAAACTCCTTCACAACCTCAAAAATTTGTTTCTGTCATCTAAACTAATAAAGGAAAACCTCTTCCTACAAACTCAGAAATCAAAGCTGCCAAGGGCGTACCCTACAGTTTTTTTCAAACTAGCTACCAAGGGCATACCCTTGAGCTTCCTCAAACTAGACAATAACGCACAGATCATTTTTTTTCTTACTAGGGTCTAAAGTGTGAGAATCTATCCCTGTTAATCTCAAAGAAATATATTTTTTACCCAAAATTCTGAGCACAACTAAAACATCTTCATGATAATGCTTCATGCAAATGCTACCATGATGGACACATTACTTAACACTATTTTCGTCCACTTCATCAGTTTACCTAATGCATTTGTATCTCTGAAAAAAACAAAAAAAATCTTGCTTTTTTCCCACTTTTCTGAGATTTAAAAAAGTTCAATTACAGGCTTGCTGTTCTTGAACTGTTTGTAAGTTTCTTGGAGGCCATTTTTTGCTTGGGCTAAAGGGAAGTCTCTCTGTTGATCAGTGGCAGTGAAAAACATTGAGCAGCCTGCCTGCCCCTGTGGGAGTGGTTACTGACTTGAAGCTGTAGTTTTATTGGCCATTTTGGGTCAATTCCAAACTCCTTCATCTTCCGCTCTTAAAACCCTCTTTTGTGTGGTTTTGCGTGTTTTTGTGCATAGCGCAACAGCGGGCAGCGCTGCCTAATTGGGTTTAAACTATTCCTGGCTCCACAAAGTCTGCTCTTCACTTTTTCCCTTAGAACTGCTCTAGCTCTCAATTTAAACACCATATTCTCATTCTAAGGCCCTTCACTCGTCCAATTAAGTAATCCTACAAGTTAGCACTATTAAAACATAAGCACTACTTACTCTTATATTCTCTACGATTACCCTGTACTCTATTGGTCCATCTTAATTCAGTTTCCCTATATTACTCTAGCATGTCCAAAGGTCAGTCAATGGTTTCCTCTCCAGTCCAGCTGGTGAATCTGGGAATTTTGAGGCAATGTTACAACTGTCTCATGTACACGGACAACCCTCTCCTCCTCCAAACAGGTTCAAATATATGTGAGAGATGCAACTATTTAGCCAAACTGGAGGCTGAGCTCTCTCATCTCAAAACTGGTGTAATCAGTCAGGAGGAGAAGGTAACCTCACACAACACAATTCCAGTATCACATAGTCCCACCACATCAGCGAACCAAACACATAAATACACAAAAACATACTCGGAGGCTCTAAATAAAAATCTACCTAAGCAACAGAGACCTCCAAAGCAGACATCCAAGCAAACGCTACCTCAAAACAAAACACGCACAGCACATAGTCCACAAAGTCAGTGTGCCAAGCAGCCACAGCCCTTAAGGCTGAATAACACACCTGATACTTTTGTAATAGGTGACTCTATTGCCAGACACACTGACGTCCCGCTCCCAGGCTGAATAAAGAGAAGGTCACGGTGAGCTGCCTGTCGGGTGCAAGGATCCGCCACATAATGCAAGCACTCAGGTCACTCCAAAGCAAATACAAATATGACTCAGTCATTGTACATGCTGGTGTGAATGACCTGAGACGTACCTCCCTGGACTACATGAAAAGAGACATAGAGGAGCTCTCTGATCATGTAGCCCAGGCTGGTATGACCCTGACCTTGAGCAGCATCTTACCCTCACCTAGAATGATGCCACAGTACAAAGACAAAATGATCAATTTTAACAATTGGCTGAAATTTTGGTGCCATTCAAAGGGGATCCAGTGTCTGTCAGCCTGGGATGACATGCTCGGCAAGCCACGTTGCTTCGCTATGGATGGCTTGCACCTGTCACCACTGGGCTTTCGGATATTGGCAAAGGCTCTTGCCACCCCCATAGTGCCTTTTTTAGGCAAGGCTCAAAAGTCAAACCCACCCCCATAGACAGTACAAGGAACAAGAAACTAAGGGTAATGCTGCTTAATGCCAGAAGTCTTAACCTCAAGATGCACGCACTCGAAGCTCTCCTCAGTATGGAGAACATCGATATCTGTGCAGTGACAGAAACCTGGTTCAAGGCTCCAGAGAGCACCCCAGCACTACCAGGCTATACCTCATATCATGCTTTTCGGCCCCAAAACCCGGACCGAACCACAAAAGGAGGGGGAGTTTCCATATTTATCAAGGGTATCCACACCTCCAGGTTAGTGGCATTGCACGAAGTATCGGAGACCATCCATGTGCAACTAACAGTGGGCAAGACTGCTTTTCAGTTTATAGCATCCTGCAGACCACCCTCTCAAAGTCAGGAATCCCACTCGGCTTTCCTGAAAACATTGGAGAACATGAAGATCTCTCTGAACACCATTATATTGGGTGACTTTAACTACCCAAACATTGACTGGGAGCACTACTCAAGCCCCAGCACCTTAGCCCAAAGATTCCTGGAAATTATAAACTCAAATGCTATGGAACAACTGGTCACCACTCCCACAAGAGGGGACATACTAGACCTGATCATTACCAACATGGGAACTCTATGCTCCACACCAGAAGTATATCCCTCATTGGTAAGATCAGACCATAAATTAATTTCACTGGATGTCCACATCCCGACCCCACCCCCAGCCCAGAAAACCACAGTGAAAAACTTCTCAAAAGTGAACTTCTCACTTCTCAAAACCAAAGTGGAATCCTTCAAGGCCCCAGGGCCAGTGGAAACTACGGCCCAAACTGCAGAATCCTATATAAATGCATTCTACGGACATCTCCAGGAATGCATGGATCATGCTATCCCAAACAAAACCAAGACCCAATCATCCAAAGGCAGGCGTCCAGTCTGGTGGACCTCTGCCATAAATAGACTGTACAACAGAAGGAGGAAGCTACTACATGATAGAGCAAAATCCCTAATATGGAAGGCATCTCTGATCAGTACTAGCAAAAAATTATGATCCCTCATAAAATCCTCCAAGGCCAGCTTCGAGAGAAAAATTGCACAGGACACCAAAGACAATCATAAGGCTTTTTTCAGTTATGTTAGGAACCTGGGATGCAACTCCCAGACTTGTTCTGAGTTGATTCTAAACGACAAAAAATACACTGATCCCACAGACATCGCCAATATCCTGGCAGATAGGTTCAGTGCAAACCCCCCCCCCCAAAAGAGCAAGTATCTATCCCGGCAGAGGGCTGCCTCTCAAACATCTCTGATGCCCAGGTGAAGGCTGCCCTCTTCAAAGCAAAAAACACTGCTTCCATGGGACCAGATGGCGTCCCAGGTTGCATCCTACATGAACTCCAAGAGGAACTAATCCCTCAAATAAAACAGCTATACAATCTCAGCCTCACTACAGGATATGTGCCCACAGAATGGCGTACAGAAACAGTGGTCCCACTCCACAAAGGTGGAGCCTCTATGGACCCTGGAAACTATCGCCCCATAAGCCTGACTAGCTTAGTCTGCAAGGCTATGGAAAGGATCATCATGGAGCTCATAAACAAAGACATTGGGGACCTACAGACACTAGATCCTACCCAGTTCGCCTTTGTCAAGGGCAGATCCTGCCTTTTGAACCTGGTTGACTTCTTCGAAACAGTCACCAAAGCCATAGATGAAGGGAAGGTAGTCCACACAGCCTATCTGGACCTTGCAAAGGGCATTTGACACAATACCCCACTCGGGCATCATAGATAAGCTATCCAGCTTAAATATAAACCCCTATGTCACAAGATGGGTCGCAAACTGGCTCAAAGACAGAACCCACAGAGTGAGAGTTGCTGGAGCCATGTCAGACTCGAAACCGGTCACAAGTGGCATCCCACAGGGTTCTGTCCTGGGACCACTCTTGTTCGGTATATACTTTTCCGAGGTACAGGCAAACGTGGGAGGACTATGGCTCACCAAGTTCACAGACGACTGCAAACTGGGCGCCATAATCGACTCTCCAGCTGACACAAACATCCTTCAAAAAGGTCTCACAGAGACAGATAACTGGTGCCAGCACCATGGTTTAAAGCTAAATGCCAAAAAATGTATAGTCATACCCTTTGGCAAAAACAATGTGCCCACAAATTACCACATAGGCGGAAACCCATTAAGTACAGAGAAAGTTATTAGGGACCTGGGGACCCAAGTTGATAGCAATCTCTCCTTTGAAAACCACATTGCCAAAGTGGTTAGAAAGACCTTCTACATAGCCCACCTCATCACGAAGGGTTTCACATCTAGATCAAGAGAGGTAATCGTGCCTTTATTCATCCCTCATCAGGCCCATCATAGAATACAATGCCCCTTTTGGGATGTACCTTACCCGACACCTACAGCAATTGGAAAGACCCCAAAAGTATCTCACCAAGAGGATCAAGGGTCTCAAACAGATGCCATATGCTGCTCGGTTAAAAACTCCAGCTCTACTCAGTTGCATACCGCCTACTTCGAGGCGATCTATGCCTGACATACAAAGCTATGTCAAATCCAGAATTAATGGACATGCTCCACCTCAGTAAATCTAAATCCCTTAGAGCCACACGCTCGAGGGACTTGAACCTCAGCACAGAAATAAATAGAACTTACTGGAGGGACAGGTTCATAACCCAGAGGCTCCCTTCGGTCTGGAATAGAATTCCAGTTCATGTGAGGCAGAGCACCTCACTGAATCTCTTCAAGAAGAATCTCGATAGGTGGTTGGGGGATCATAGGTTTGTCCCAGGGATTACTCCCGTGTCACTATTAGACAGAGGCACAGTAAACTAAACCTTAAAAAGGGCACAGTATACTCAAATCAAGGGGTGGCGTAAGCCATACAGAATCGGGCTAGGCTAATAATTGCCCCAGGGCAGATAGCCTAGTATGAACCTATGAAATCAGTTGCAGATACAGTTAACTGGAGTGACTCTGAGTACAGTGTACAAAGCTGTATACGTCTATAATTTTGCTTATTCATACGTTGTATGACTGCTCCTCTCCATATTGTATATAGTGTTTGCTTTTCTCTGGATTGTATACTCATCATAATTACCTTACCAGACAATAATAATATGTTTTTGTTTATTTGGTTTCCTTATTTACTTGTCTGTGAGCTGAGACTGAAATTGGGCTTTTGTGATTAGGGCTCTATACCAGTTAACAAATTCAAATAAATAAATAAAACCCTAAAACTTCCACTCACTCCCTCACCCTATTAATACTTCCTAACCTTAAACCCTAAATCTCCCAGATGCCCCCCAAACCCAAACACTAAACTCCGACACCCCCTTCATGGTTGCCGTACTTACCTTGTCAAATGTAACTATATGTGTCCCAGCGGTAGCTTCACCCTCCTAATGAATGCTGCACTAACCTCGCTGGAACTTGGCTGCATGTTGGAGTGGGAGCCCCACTCCCTTCCACAGCTGCAGCGCCTTGTTTAAAGTCAGTAACTAGCTTCAGCAACAGCCTGTGGGAACTGCCTGGCATACGAGTACCTGGCTGCGATACTGTAGTCTGTGAACAGGCCGGAAATGAGCGCTTAAAATCCACTCCATTGGTTTATCATGCCACTAAGAGATAAGAAACAACAACAGCTGGGAACTACAGTTAGGTGAGATGAAAGCCACTCTGTGCTGCTTTAATGCATTATCATTAACATTCAGAAATCTTTAAAAGCAGCATGAGATACTGAAGAATTAAATAGTACAGAATAAACAAAATGTTATCTCAGGCAGCAGGTCCAGGTGTATACGCTCCTTGGCTAATAAAAAGGTTCTCTTTGGTGCAGTAAATTGTATGGATATTACAAAATGCAAATGTTTCAGCTCACCAATGCTGCTTTTTATACAAGAATGTCTGAATATTTACCATCTATAGGAAATATGTAAAATGCTACATACTTACAGCTGTTACACTGCTTTAATACTAGCCGTCAAAAGGAAGCATTTCTGTGTAACAATAGTAGCATGCAAGGACTAACAACTCACATCTGGTGTATTTTGCACAGCAGTCCACAGACAGGAAGACTTAACAGCTCTACAGTCTCGTACAGAAGCATTATGAAACATCATAAGAAACCTACAAAAGCAGCAAAGTGTCTATGTGGGCTTTTATCCTTCTTATCCCCTAACCCAGTTTTAGATGCCATTAACTGCACAATGATAACGGCATACAAGGGCTGCCATCCAGCAATGGTGGCTTTAACTGGTCACTACAGAGCAGAGCATTCTGAAGTACTACACCCCCACATGTACATGGAAACAGGGCTTTCAGAGATGTAAGAGAAGAGGAAATACCATGTGAAAAGGACCACAATTTCCCTATGGGACTTCAAACTTCTTACAATTAAATAAAGAAAAAAAAAACTAAAGCTTTGCAGGAGACTAGGCTTTAACAAGCTATTCTTGGATTGGGGTGGTTGGAGTGTAAGTGCAACCATCTGCTAGAAATCCCTTGCATTTATCACAGGCACAGCAAGTTAAAGGGCTATGGCCTTGTATGTGTTTGTACGTATGAGGTAATAATAACTTTGTGCAGAGTTGAAATTGCACTAGTCCATTACAATGTTTCACTCCAAGGATACAAATAATAACTTTGTGCAGAGTTGAAATTGCACTAGTCCATTACAATGTTTCACTCCAAGGATACAAATAATAACTTTGTGCAGAGTTGAAATTGCACTAGTCCATTACAATGTTTCACTCCAAGGATACAAAAGCACAGTTACATAACTGAAGTGTTTCATCCCTCTCGTTCCCTAAGGAAATATTTCAAACATCTGTAGTAAACCATTCAAACATGGCAAGTACATGCATGGCAATGTTTTCTTTAATGACATTAAGCTGCTTAATAACGTGCTAATTGTGCTTTATGTTTTAGAGGAGTAAATCTGGGGTCAAAGGCACTGTTCATGTTTCATTGAACTTGGGAACATAATGATTGCTCTCCAGTAAATCATTAAACAAACAAAAAAAAAAAAAACATTTTGAGATGGCTGGAGTGAACCTGTCAGAAATTAAACTGAATTCTAGTGTTTGTTCTATTAGATCCAAAATGAGTTCACATGCTAACCTATCTGCTGAGGTAGTCACAGCACTGCTGCCCAATAACAAGGTTGGGCTATATGTTTAATTATACAACAACCCCCCTTTAATATTCAAAAATATAGACTGGGAACACTACTCAAGCCCAAACACTCTAGCCCAAAGGTTCCTGGAGTTCATAAACTCAAATGCCATGGAACAACTAGTCACCATCCCCACAAGAGGAGAAAACATACTTGATCTCATCATCACGAACATGGGATCACAATGTTCAACACCGGAAGTATACCCCTCACTGGTGAGATCAGATCATAAACTAATCTCGCTGGAGGTCCTCATCCCGCCCCCACCTGAAATAAAAAAGACCACAGTGAAAACTTCTCAAAAGCCGACTTCACACTTCTAAAAACTAGTGTGGTCTCCTTTAAGGCCCCTGAGCCAGTGGTAAACATTACTCAAACCGCTGAATCACTTACAAATGCCTTCTACCAGCACCTACAGGACTGCATGGATCAGGCAATCCCAAACAAAACTAAGACTCTTTGTACCAAAGGCAAGCGTCCAGTCTGGTGGACCCCAGCCATAAACAAGCTCTACAACAAAAGGAAGAAGCTACTACAAGATAGAGCAAAATCCTTGAAAGGTAAGACACCTTTGATCATTATAAGTAAAAAACTAAGAGCTCTCATAAAATCATCCAAGGCAAATTTTGAGAGAAAAATCGCCAAGGACTCAAAAGACAATCATAAGGCCTTCTTTAGCTATGTTAGAAACCTAGGAGGAAACTCCCAGATATGCTCAGAATTAGTTCAAAATGATGTGAAGATTACTGAACCTACACACATTGCCAACTAACTGGCTGACAGGTTCAGTGCAAACCTCTCCCCCCCTCCCCCCAAAAGGAGAGATATCTATACCAGAGGATTGTAGCCCCCCAAACATCTGCAACGCCCAGGTGAGAACTGCTCTCTCCAAAGCAAAAAACACAGCATCCATGGGACCGGATGGTGTCCCCGGCTGTGTGCCCCACGAACTCAATGAGGAATTAAACCCGCAGTTAGGACAGCTGTTTAATCTTAGCCTCACCTCAGGATACGTACCCAAGGAGTGGCACACGGCGACTGTGGTCCCACTTCACAAGGGCGGTGCCTCCACCGACCCTGGAAATTACCGTCCCATTAGCTTGACAAGCCTTATCTGCAAAGCCATGGAGAGGATCATAATGGAACTCATAAATAAAGACATAGGGAACTTGCAGACTTTGGATCCAACCCAGTTTGGCTTTGTCAAAGGCAGATCATGCCTTTTAAACTTGGTTGACTTTTTCGAGACAGTCACCAAGGCCATTGATGAGGAAAGGCAGTCCATACAGCCTACCTTGACCTGGCAAAGGCCTTCACACAATACCCCACTCAGGTATCATCGAAAAACTCATCAGCTTGAATGTAAACCCATACATCACAAGATGGGTTGCAAACTGGCTAAGTGACAGAACCCACAGGGTCAGAGTTGCTGGAGCCATGTCAGACTCAAAGCCTGTCACAAGTGGTGTCCCACAGGGCTCAGTCCTGGGTCCACTCTTGTTCGGCATCTACTTTTCTGAAGTACAAGCAAACACAGGAGGGTTATGGCTGACAAAGTTTGCAGATGACTGCAAACTGGGCCATAGTCGAAAACACATCTGACACAGATATCCTTCAGAAGGGCCTCACAGAAACGGATAACTGGTGCCAGAGCCATGGCCTAAAGTTAAATGCCAAGAAATGCATAGTCATACCCTTCGGGAAAAACAAGGTTACCCTAGCTACCATATAGGTGGCAATCCACTGAGCACAGAAGAAGTCATCAGGGATCTGGGGACCCAGGTTGACAGTAGCCTTTGTTTGACACTCATGTTGCTAAAGTAGTTAGGAAAACCTTCTACATTGCCCACCTGATCATGAAGGGATTCACATCTAGATCAAGGGAGGTCATCGTCCCCCTGTACTCATCACTCATTAGACCTATGATTGAGTACAATGCCCCATTCGGAATGTATCTGACCCGACACCTGCAGCAGCTGGAAAGGCCCCAAAAGTTCCTCACCAAAAGGATAAAGGGTCTCAAAAATATGCTGCCTGACTGAAAGAACTCCAGCTCTATTCAGTCTCATACCGCTTGCTCAGAGGTGACCTGTGCCTGACATATAAGGTCATGTCAAACCCTGATTTGATGAATATGCTTCACCTCAAAAAATCTAGATCCCTCAGAACCACAAGGGCGGGAGACTTAAACCTTGACACGGTTATAAAAAGAACGTGCTGGAGGGACAGATTCATCACCCAGAGACTCCCTATGCTGTGGAACAAAATCCCGGTACATGTGAGGCAGAGCACCTCGCTGGCCTTGTTCAAGAGGAATCTTGACCAATGGATGGGGGATCTCAGATATACCCCAGGGATTACTTCAGTGTCACTGCTTGACAGAGGCACAGCAAAATAATAGGCATAGTTTTATTCAAACTAAAGGGGTGGCGAAAGCCAAATAACTATGGGCTAGGCTTATAAATGCCCTTGGGCAGATAGCCTAGTATGAACCTATGAACCTATAAAAAACATGCACGCTGATTGGTCAGCGTGCACTTTGTAAATCAGAGTTATAGTAATGGAAAAAGGTCCGGTCGCCCAGACTTTTTCCATTACTATAACTCTTTTTTTTTACAGCAATGGAGAACACAAGATCTCCATTGCTTCACACTGTCTCGCTATGTTAAACTCGTTTAACATAGCGAGACAGCATTAAAAAAAGCAACAGAGATTCTACGTTGCTTTTTTTAAAGCTGTCTCGCTATGTTAAACCCATTTAACATAGCGAAACAGTTTGTAAAAAGCAACGGAGATCTAGCTTTCTCCGTTGCTTTTGCCCACAGCTCTGATGTACTGCGTAGGCATATGCATGCGCAGTACATCAGAACTGCCGCAGAATACCAGACAGCTGCGGAAGAGCAGCAAGGAGGCATTATACAATGCCATTATTTAAGAAAATTAATTTTTTTTTTCCTTAAATAATGTCAGTAAGGTTATTGCTATAATACCACATTCATTTTAACTGCCATTTTTTGTAATAATAAAATGGTGTCTCACTGCAAAGCAAATCTCACAGTTTGGGGATGCCATACAGCAGAATATTGGAAATGTCTGTGCTCATTTGTATTTTCCAGATTATCAAAACCACAAAACACAATACGAAGAACCACGTCATGGGGCTGTGCTTTATAAAGACCTACTATATTGACAAAATAAGTGCTTTAGTGTTCAACAACACTTTTTTTAAATTGAATCATATAAAGAGTTAAACTCTGTGCAAGTATAGCCCCATGCCGTGGATCCTTGTATTGTGTTTGTGGTTTTCAACATTGTACTTTTGACACAGCGAGGTTTACTCATGTCATCGTATTTATAGTTGGTATTTTCAGGATGATCTGCTGTCCTTTTACCATGTTTACAAATAACTTGCAGTAAAAGGTGCCTACTACATGTAACTGTAGCATTTCTAAATCATAACATCTGCATTATTTACTGCATTTGGGCACCAATTATCTCACTACACAGTAGCATTAAATACAAGTGAAAGGGAAGCAAGTGAAAACTGGACTTATTCCAAATGAAAGGGCTCTTTTATTATGCTGGTTTGGGTTTCCTTTTTTTCTGTTAGACATATGTTTATTGACATTACAAATAGCAAGTGTCACTAATTACACATGTACAACTTCATGACACTGTAATGTAATATCATATATTATGATTTCCATTTTCAACAACACATTTTAGCAAGTAAAATGTTTCATTCTTGTAAGTGCAGATAAATGGACATCTAAACAGAAAATGTGTTATTAGTGTGTCCATGAAGTGCATATTATCTGTCAAAAATAATCAATATAAACTTACTAGCAATATGCAATGAAAGCCATCTAACAATTCATAAATAGTGTGCAAACAGAATTAATACCAATTAAAACAGAAACAGTGTTTTCAAGTATGTAACTATTTTCAGATCTATTTTACAAATTTACAAACATATTTTTGAGCCCATACGGTATTCATAAACAAGGTGTTCAGTGGTGGTACAATTCATCAAAAAAGCAATTCAGAAAGAAAGGCAGGGAGGAGAAATGCGTACAGAACAGTTTTCAGATAATGCTTTTTCTGTTGTAGTGTGAAAGCTTGTGAGTCATAAAAACTGTGAATCATGCACAATGATTTACATGGAAACACAGAGTGACATAAACCGGTGATGGAAGAACTATGAATATTATTATATGGGTCTATTTTGTTTCATTGAATCTCATTTCACTGAATTTCATTTCACCCTGACCACTTGGCTGAAAACTCAAATTACTGAAAACTCATTTCACTGAAGCTCATTTCACTGAACTGCAGTTAGTATATATGGCACTGTGTAGAGTACTGTAAGGCAAGAAAAAGGTATATGCCCTTTTCCCCACTGTAGTGCGATCCTGGAGTTAGTATATATAGTTAGGGGGGATTTGGGGGTCACAGCCCCCCACATTAGGAGGTGTGGGGGGCATAGACCCCCACTTAGTTTGAGTACATATTGTCTTCTGGAGAGAGTTAGTCATTGTTGTTCTAACTATGCATGTCTATTGTTTCAAATGTATTGTTTTGAAGTTTTTGGTAAAATAGAATATAAAACAAACAAGGTGTAGGGCTGTGCCCCCCACACACCCCTAACTATAAATACTAACTCCAGGATCACACTACAGTGGGGAAAAGGGCATATATCTTTTACTTGCCTTACAGTACTCTACACAGTGCCATATATACTAACTGCAGTTCGGTGAAATGAGATTTAGTGAAATGAGTTTTCAGTAATTTGTGTTTTCAGCGATGTGGTCAGGGTGAAATGAAATTCAGTGAAATGAGATTCAACAAAACAAAGTAGACCCTATTATATATACAATAGAAGCACCTGGTGGTGTAACCATTAGCACTGGAAGATGGTGACTATTGAACTGACACCCTGACCCCATGAGCAAAAATAGGAAAAGGCTATTATGGATGGATGGAATAGACACAAGGATCATTTTTCAGTTCTTTTTAGTCACATGCTAGCTGATGTAGCTGCTATTGTGGGTGAGGTACCTCAATATCCAAAAGCACATTGTCTCCATACCAGAAGGCACTAGTGACCATAGACACTGCACACTGGTTTTATGTGATAGGAGCAGATGGACAGATTTCATATTGGTAGTGAACATAGGAAGGGGTATGCTAACTGTGTTAGACAAGGGAGGTAGTAGGTGGAAGATGTCAACCACTACTTCTGCAAACTAGAGTCATAATTGTTGTGATTATCCAGGCCACAAGACCCCTCACAAAGACGTGCATGGGCCACTACAGGCATATCTTGGGCATCTGCCACGCACATCGTATCATTTCTGGAGTCTGTACTGGCTCATGCAGACCAGCATATTAGGTTTCCAGTCACAAAGGAGGAAGTAACCCCTGATCATATGAGCTTTCAGATCAGTAATACAACTGCCAAGCTCCCTTGATGCAGTGGATGGCACAGATGTAGCTATAAGGAAACCAGCACCATATGCACCTACTTACATTAATGGGCACGCATGCTACTAGCTAGGTGGTATTCATCCATAGAGGCCACATTATTATGTGTGTGCCAAACATACTGGGGGCACTCATGACACCAATGTGTAGTAAACCAGAGTCATGTACAGGACAAATTCTCCTTGAACATTTTTTCGGTGATGCTGCATACCCACTGCAGCAGTGGCTGCCAACATTCATACTCTTCCCATGGACACCCACACTGGAGAACATGCCATTACTGTGGCTGGAACATCAGAGAATATGCATTTCTTATGTCAGGACATCTCTGGAGACACAGTCCACTACATTCCTATGAGGGGCTGAGTACATGTTTATGACCTGCTGCACCCTGTACAACATGATACTGGGGACACAGCCAGTGAGCAAACGTGATGAGGAGGATGGAGAAAACAAAAACACCACCAGAATCCCCTAACCCACCATGTGAGTCACAAGTGGAGTGATAGTTACAAACCCAGCAGATATAGGATGTCATAGTCACTCAGAATTTGGATGAAGATAAGCTTGGATAGCGAGAAGAAAAGCAGTACAGATTACAGTAGTAATAACAACACAGTAATAAGGTTGTATATGTATAGGTACTACTATGATTACATACTCCACTGCCGAAAAGCCATGTATACAATAATGTAATATGTAGCAGGGGTTCTAGTTACATGGCGCAGGCTGAGACAGGCACCATGTAACTAGAACCCCTGCTACATATTACATTATTGTATACAATAATGTAATATGTAGCAGGGGTTCTAGTTACATGGCGCAGGCTGAGACAGGCACCATACAATAATGTAATATATAGCAGGGGTTCTAGTTACATGGCGCAGGATGAGAAAGGCACCATACAATAATGTAATATGTAGCAGGGGTTCTAGTTTCATGGAGCAGGCTGAGCCAGACACCATACAATAATGTAATATGTAGCAGGGGTTCTAGTTACATGGCGCAGGCTGAGACTGGCACCATACAATAATGTAATATGTAGCAGGGGTACTAGTTACATGGTGCAGGTGGAGGCAGTCACCATACAGTAATGTAATATGTAGCAGGGGTTTTAGTTACATGGTGCAGGCTGAGAAAGGCACCATACAGGAATGTAATATGTAACAGGGGTTCTAGTTACATGGTGCAGGCTGAGAAAGGCACCATACAATAATGTAATATGTAGCAGGTATCTAGGTACATAGTGAAGGCAGAGATAGGCACCATACAATAATATAATATGTAAGAGAGGTTCAGAGATAGTGTCATCATTTTCTGAGCTAGTTACATGGAGGAGGCTGAGACAGGCACCATACAGTAATGGAATATGTAGCAGGGGTTCTAGTTACATGGTGCAGGCTGAGACAGGCACCATATGATAATGTAATATGTAGCAGGGGTTCTAGTTACATGGAGCAGGCCGGGACAGGCACCATACAATAATGGAATATGTAGCAGGGGTTCTAGTTACATGGTGCAGGCTGAGACAGGCACCATATGATAATGTAATATGTAGCAGGGGTTCTAGTTACATGGAGCAGGCCGGGACAGGCACCATACAATAATGTAATATGTAACAGGGGTTCTAGTTACATGGTACAGGCTGAGACAGGCCCCATACAATAATGTAATAAGTAGCAGAGGTTCTAATTACATGGCACAGGCTGAGACAGGCACCATGCAATAATGTAATATGTAGCAGGGGTTCTAGATACATGGTACAGACTGAGACAGGCACCATACAATAATGTAATACATTGCAGTGGTTCAGAGATAGTGACATCATTTCCCAAGCTAGTTACAAGGTGCAGGCTGAGAAAGGCACCATACAGTAATGTAATATTTAGCAGGGATTCGAGTTACATGCTGCAGGCATGGACAGACACCATACAATAATGTAATATGTAGCAGGGGTTCTAGTTACATGGTGCAGGCTAAGACAGGCACCATACAATAATGTGATATGTAGCAGGGCTTCTAGTTGCAAGGCACAGGATGAGGCAGTCACCATACAGTAATGTAATACGTAGCAGGGGTTTTAGTTACATGGCGCAGGCTAAGACAGGCACCATTCAATAATGTAATATGTAGCAGGGGTTCTAGTTACATGGTACAGCCTGAGACAGGCACCATACAATAATGTAATATGTAGGAGGGGTGGTATTTACATGGTGCAGGCTAAGACAGGCACCATACAATAATGTAATATGTAGCAGGGCATCCACTTGGAAGGCACAGACTGAGGCAGGCACCATACAATAATATAATATGTAGCTGGGGTTTTAGTTACATGGTGCAGGCTGAGAGAGGCACCATACAACTATGTAATATGTAGCAGGGGTTCTAGTTACTTGGTAGAGGCTGAGACAGACAGCATACAATAATGTAATATGTAGCAAAGATTCTAGTTACATGGCGCAGGCTGAGACAGGCACCATACAATAATATAATATGTAGCAGGGATTCTAGTTACATGGTGCAGGCTGAAAAAGGCACCATACAATAATGTAATATGTTGCAGAGGTTCAGAGATAGTGTCATCATTTTTTGAGCTGGTTACATGGTGCAGGCTGAGACAGGCACCATACAATAATGTAATATGTAGCAGGGGTACTAGTTACATGGTGCAGGCTGAGACAGGCACCATACAATAATGTAATATGTAGCAGGGGTTCTAGTTACATGGTGCAGGCTGAGACAGGCACTATACAATAATGTAATATGTTGCAAAGGTTCAGAGATAGTGTCATCATTTCCTGATCTAGTTACATGGTACAGGCTAAGAAAGGCACCATAGAATAATGTAATATGTAGCAGGGGTTCTAGTTACATGGTGCAGGCTAAGAAAGGCACCATAGAATAATGTAATATGTAGCAGGGGTTCTAGTTTCATGGTGCAGGCTGAGACAGGCGCCAGAAAATAATGTAATATGTAGCAGGGGTTCTAGTTTCATTGTGCAGGCTGAGACAGGCACCATACAATAATGTAATATGTTGCAGAGGTTCAGAGATAGTGCCATCATTTCCCGAGCTAGTTACATGGTGCAGGCTGAAACAGACACCATACGATAATGTAATATGTAGCAGGGTTTCTAGTTACATGGCGCAGGCTGAGACAACCACCATACAATAATGTAATATGTAGCAGGGGTTATAGTTACATGGTGCAGGCTGAAACAAGCACCATAAAATAATGTAATATGTAGCAGGGGTTCTATTTACATGGTGCAGGCTGGGACAGGCACCATACAGTAATGTAATATGTAACAGGGGTTCTAGTTACATCGTGCAGGCTGAAAAAGGCACCATACAATAATGTAATATGTTGCAGAGGTTCAGAGATAGTGTCATCATTTCCCGATCTAGTTACATGGTGCAGGCTAAGAAAGGCACCATAGAATAATATAAGATGTAGCAGGGGTTCTAGTTACATGGAGCAGGCTGAGACAGGCACCATACAATAATGTAATATGTTGCAGAGGTTCAGAGATAGTGTCATCATTTCCCGATCTAGTTACATGATGCAGGCTAAGAAAGGCACCATAGAATAATGTAATATGTAGCAGGGGTTCTAGTTTCATGGTGCAGGCTAAGAAAGGCACCATAGAATAATGTAATATGTAGCAGGGGTTCTAGTTACATGGTGCAGGCTGAGACAGGCACCTAATAATAATGTAAAATGTTGCAGAGATTCAGAGGTAGTGTCATAATTTCCCGAGCTAGGTACATGGCGCAGGATGAGAAAGGCACCATACAATAATGTAATATGTAGCAGGGGTTCTAGTTACATGGTGCAGGCTGAGACAGGTACCATACAATAATTTAATATGTAGCAGGGGTTCTAGTTACATATCACAGGATGAGACAGGCACCTAATAATAATGTAAAATGTTGCAGAGATTCAG
The DNA here is from genome assembly GCF_019279795.1 of Protopterus annectens. Lineage (NCBI taxonomy): Eukaryota > Metazoa > Chordata > Ceratodontiformes > Protopteridae > Protopterus > Protopterus annectens. The sequence goes on along the minus strand of NC_056750.1, from coordinate 102,768,014 downwards.
AGATAGTGTCATCATTTCCTGATCTAGTTACATGGTTCAGGGTAAGAAAGGCACCATAGAATAATGTAATATGTAGCAGGGGTTTTAGTTACATGGTGCAGGCTGAGACAGGCACCATATAATAATGTAAAATGTACAGAGATTCAGAGATAGTGTCATAATTTCCCGAGCTAGGTACATGGCGCAGGCAAAGAAAGGCACCATACAATAATGTAATATGTAGCAGGGGTTTTAGTTACATGGTGCAGGTTGAGACAGGTACCATACAATAATTTAATATGTAGCAGGGGTTCTAGTTACATGGCACAGGCTGAGACAGGCACCATACAATAATGCAATATGTAGCAGAGGTTCTAGTTACATGGCGCAGGCTGAGACAGGCACCATACAATAATGTAGTATGTAGCAGGGGTTTTAGTTACATGGTGCAGGCTGAGACAGGCACCATACAATTATGAAATATGTAGCAGGGTTTCTAGTTACATGGCGCAGTCTGAGACAGGCATCATACAATTATGTAATATGTAGCAGGGGTTCTAGTTACATGGTGCAGGCAGAGAAGGCACCCTGCAATAATGTAATATGTTGCAGAAGTTCAGAGATAGTGTCATCATTTCCTGAGCTAGTTACATGGAGGCGGCTGAAACAGGCACCATACAATAATGTAATATGTAGCAGGGGTGGTAGTTACATGGTGCAGGCTAAGACAGGCACCATACAATAATGTAATATGTAGCAGGGCTTATAGTTGCAAGGCACAGACTGAGGCAGGCACCATACAATAATATAATATAATATAATATAATATAATATAATATAATATGTAGCAGGGGTATTAGATACATGGTGCAGGCTGAGAGAGGCACCATACAATAATGTAATATGTAGCAGGGGTTCTAGTTACTTGGAAGAGGCTGAGACAGGCACCATACAATAATGTAATATGTAGCAAAGGTTCTAGTTACATGGCACAGGCTGAGAAAGGCACCATACAATAATATAATATGTAGCAGGTGTTCTAGTTACATGGTGCAGGCTGAGACAGGCACCATACAATAATGTAATATGTAGCAGGGGATCTAGTTACATGGTGCAGGCTGAGACAGGCACGATACAATAACGTAATATGTTGCAGAGGTTCAGAGATAGTGTCATCATTTCCCGATCTAGTTACATGGTGCAGGCTAAGAAAGGCACCATAGAATAATGCAATATGTAGCAGGGGTTCTAGTTACATGGTGCAGGCTGAGACAGGCACCATACAATAATGTAAAATATAGCAGGGGTTCTACTTACATGGGGCAGGCTGAGAGAGGCACCATGCATTAATGTAATATGTTGCAGAGGTTTGGAGATAGTGTCATCATTTCCTGTGCTAGTTACATGGTGTAGGCTGAGCCAGACACCATACAATAATGTAATATGTAGCAGGGGTTCTAGTTACATGGTGCAGGCTGAGACAGGCACCATACAGTAATGTAATATGTTGCAGAAGTTCAGAGATAGTGCCATCATTTCCCAATCTAGTTACATGGTGCAGGCTAGGAAAGGCACCACAGAAGAATGTAATATGTAGCAGGGGTTCTAGTTACATGGAGCAGGCTGAGACAGGCACCATACAATAATGTAATATTTTGCAGAGGTTCAGAGATAGTGTCATCATTTCCCGATCTAGTTACATGGTGCAGACTAAGAAAGGCACCATAGAATAATGTAATATGTAGCAGGGGTTCTAGTTTCATGGTGCAGGCTGACACAGGCACCATACAATAATGTAATATGTAGCAGGGGTTCTAGTTACATGGTGCAGGCTGACACAGGTACCATACAATAATGTAATATGTAGCAGGGGTTCTAGTTACATGGCACAGGCTGAGACAGGCACCATACAATAATTTAATATGTAGCAGGGGTTCTAGTTACATAGCACAGGCTGAGACATGCACCTAATAATAATGTAAAATGTTGCAGAGATTCAGAGATAGTGATCATTTCCTGATCTAGTTACATGGTGCAGGCTAAGAAAGGCACCATAGAATAATGTAATATGTAGCAGAGGTTTTAGTTACATGGTGCAGGCTGAGACAGGCACCATATAATAATGTAAAATGTTACAGAGATTCAGAGATAGTGTCATAATTTCCCGAGCTAGGTACATGGCGCAGGCTGAGAAAGGCACCATACAATAATGTAATATGTAGCAGGGGTTCTAGTTACATGGTGCAGGCTGAGACAGGTACCATACAATAATGTAATATATAGCAGGGGTTCTAGTTACATGGCACAGGCTGAGACAGACACCATACAATAATGTAATATGTAGTAGAGGTTCTAGTTACATGGCGCAGGCTGAGACAGGCACCACACAATAATGTAATATGTAGCAGGGGTTCTAGTTGCATGGTGCTGGCTGAGACAGGTACCATACAATAATGTAATATGTAGCAGGGGTTCTAGTTACATGGCACAGGCTGAGACAGGCACCATACAATAATGCAATATGTAGCAGGGGTTCTAGTTACATGGCGTAGGCTGAGGCAGGCACCATACAATAATGTAATATGTAGCAGGGGTTTTAGTTACATGGTGCAGACTGAAACAGGCACCATAGAATTATGTAACATGTAGCAGGGGTTCTAGTTACATGGCGCAGGCTGAGACAGGCACCATACAATTATGTAATATGTAGCAGGGGTTCTAGTTACATACTGCATTCAGAGGCACTCACCATGCAGTAATGTAATATGTTGCAGAAGTTCAGAGATAGTGTTATCATTTCCCAAGCTAGTTACATGGAGGAGGCTGAAAGAGGCACCATACAATAATGTAATATGTAGCAGGGGTTCTAGTTACATGGTGCAGGCTGAGACAGGTACCATACAATAATGTAATATGTTGCAGAGGTTCAGAGATAGTGACATCATTTCCCAAGCAAGTTACACGGTGCAGGCTGAAACAGGCACCATACAATAATGCAATATGTAGAAGGGGTTGTAGTTACATTGTGCAAGCTGAGACAGGCACCATACAATAATGTAATATGGAGCAGGGGTTCTAGTTACATGGTGAAGGTGGAGAGAGGCACCATACAATAACGTAATATGTAGCAGGGTTCTTGTTACATGGTGCAAGCTGAGACAGGCACCATACAAAAATGTAATATGGAGCAGTGGTTCTAGTTACATGGTGCAGGCTGAGGCAGGTACCATACAATAATGTAATATGTAGCAGGGGATCTAGTTACATCGCGCAAGCTGAGACAGGCACCATACAGTAATGTAATATGTAGCCTGGAGTTCAGTTACATGGCGCAGGCTGAGACAGGCACCATACAATAATGTAATATGTAGCAGGTATTCTAGTTGCATGGTGCAGATTGAGACAGGCACCATACAATAATTTAATATGTAGCAGGGGTTCTAGTTAAATATCACAGGATGAGACAGGCACCTAATAATAATGTAAAATGTTGCAGAGATTCAGAGATAGTGTCATCATTTCCCAAGCTAGTTACATGGTGCAGGCTGAGACAGGCACCATACAATAATGTAATATGTTGCAGAGGTCTAGAGATAGTGTCATGATTTCCTGATCTAGTTACATGGTGCCAGCTAAGAAAGGCACCATAGAATAATGTAAAATGTTGCAGAGATTCAGAGATAGTGTCATAATTTCCCGAGCTAGGTACATGGCGCAGGCTGAGAAAGGCACCATACAATAATGTAATATGTAGCAGGAGTTCTAGTTACATGGTGCAGGTTGAGACAGGCACCATACAATAATGTAATATGTAGCAGGGGTTCTAGTTACATGTTGGAGGCTGAGGCAGGCACCATACAATTATGTAATATGTAGCAAAGGTTCTAGTTACATTGTGCTGGCTAAGACAGGTACCAGACAATAAGTTAATATGTAGCAGGGGTTCTAGTTACATGGTGCAGGCTGAGACAGGCACCATACAATAACGTAATATGTTGCAGAGGTTCAGAGATAGTGTCATCATTTCCCGATCTAGTTACATGGTGCAGGCTAAGAAATGCACCATAGAATAATGTAATATGTAGCAGGGGTTCTAGTTTCATGGTGCAGGCTGAGACAGGCAACATATAATAATGTAATATGTAGCAGGGCTTCTAGTTTCATGGTGCAGGCTGAGACAGGCACCATACAGTAATGTAATATGTTGCAGAGGTTCGGAGATAGTGTCATCATTTCCCGAGCTAGTTACATGGTGCAGGCTGAAACAGACACCATACAATAATGTAGTATGTAGCAGGGTTCTAGTTACATGGTGCAGGCTGAGACAGGCACCATACAATAATGTAATATGTAGCAGGGGTTCTAGTTACATGGTGCAGGCTGAGACAGGCACCATACAATAATGTAATATGTAGCAGGGGTTCGGAGATAGTGTCATCATCCGGTGCTAGTTATGTTTTGTGTAGGCTGAGCCAGACACCATACAATAATGTAATATGTAGCAGGGGTTCTAGTTACATGGCGCAGGCTGAGACAGGCACCATATAATAATGTAATATGTAGCAGGGGTTCTAGTTTCATGGTGCAGGTTGAGACAGGCACCATACAGTAATGTAATATGTTGCAGAGGTTCGGAGATAGTGTCATCATTTCCCGAGCTAGTTACATGGTGCAGGCTGAAACAGACACCATACAATAATGTAGTATGTAGCAGGGGTTCTAGTTACATGGTGCAGGCTGAGACAGGAACCATACAATAATGTAATATGTAGCAGGGGTTCTAGTTACATGGTTCAGGCTGAAAAAGGCACCATACAATAATGTAATATGTTGCAGAGGTTCAGAGATAGTGTCATCATTTCCTGATCTAGTTACATGGTGCAGACTAAGAAAGGCACCATAGAATAATGTAATATGTAGCAGGGGTTCTAGTTACATGGAGCAGGCTGAGACAGGCACCATACAATAATGTAATATGTTGCAGAGGTTCAGAGATAGTGTCATCATTTCTCAATCTAGTTACATGGTGCAGGCTAAGAAAGGCACCATAGAATAATGTAATATGTAACAGGGGTTCTAGTTTCATGGTGCAGGCTGAGACAGGCACCATACAATAATGTAATATGTAGCAGGGGTTCTAGTTACATGGTGCAGGCTGAGACAGGTACCATACAATAATGTAATATGTAGCAGGGGTTCTAGTTACATGGCACAGGCTGAGACAGGCACCATACAATAATTTAATATGTAGCAGGGGTTCTAGTTACATAGCACAGGCTGAGACAGGCACCTAATAATAATGTAAAATGTTGCAGAGATTCAGAGATAGTGTCATCATTTCCTGATCTAGTTACATGGTTCAGGCTAAGAAAGACACCATAGAATAATGTAATATGTAGCAGGGGTTTTAGTTACATGGTGCAGGCTGAGACAGGCACCATATAATAATGTAAAATGTTGCAGAGATTCAGACATAGTGTCATAATTTCCCGAGCTAGGTACATGGCACAGGTTGAGAAAGGCACCATACAATAATGTAATATGTAGCAGGGGTTCTAGTTACATGGTGCAGGCTGAGGCAGGTACCATTCAATAATGTAATATATAGCAGAGGTTCTAGTAACATGGCACAGGCTGAGACAGGCACCATACAATAATGTAATATGTAGCAGGGTTCTATTTACATGGTGCAGGCTGAGACAGGCACCATACAATAATGTAATATGTAGCAGAAGTTCTAGTTACATGGCGCAGGCTGAGACAGGCACCATACAATAATGTAATATGTAGCAGGGGCTCTAGTTACATGGTGCTGGCTGAGAAAGGTACCATACAATAATGTAATATGTAGCAGGGGTTCTAGTTACATGGCACAGGCTGAGACAGGCACCATACAATAATGCAATATGTAGCAGGGGTTCTAGTTACATGGTGCAGGCTGAGCCAGACACCATACAATAATGTAATATGTAGCAGGGGTTCTAGTTACATGGCGCAGGCTGAGACAGGCACCATACAATAATGTAATATGTAGTAGGGGTTCTAGTTACATGGTGCAGGCTGAAACAAGCACCATAAAATAATGTAATATGTAGCAGAGGTTCTAGTTACATGGTTCAGGCTGAGACAGGCACCATACAGTAATGTAGTATGTAACAGGGGTTCTAGTTACATGGTGTAGGCTGAAAAAGGCACCATACAATAATGTAATATGTTGCAGACATTCAGAGATAGTGTCATCATTTCCCGATCTAGTTACATGGTGCAGGCTAAGAAAGGCACCATAGAATAATGTAATATGTAGCAGGGATTCTAGTTACATGGAGCAGACTGAGACAGGCACCATACAATAATGTAATATGTTGCAGAGGTTCAGAGATAGTGTCATCCTTTCCCAATCCAGTTACATGGTGCAGGCTAAGAAAGGCACCATAGAATAATGTAATATGCAGCAGAGGTTCTAGTTTCATGGTGCAGGCTGAGACAGGAACCATACAATAATGTAATATGTAGCAGGGGTTCTAGTTACATGGTGCAGGCTGAGACAGGTACCATACAATAATGTAATATGTAGCAGGGGTTCTAGTTACATGGCACAGGCTGAGACAGGCACCATACAATAATTGAATATGTAGCAGAGGTTCTAGTTACATAGCACAGGCTGAGGCAGGCACCTAATAATAATGTAAAATGTTGCAGAGATTCAGAGGTAGTGTAATCATTTCCTGATCTAGTTTCATGGTGCAGGCTAAGAAAGGCACCATAGAATAATGTAATATGTAACAGGGGTTTTAGTTACATGGTGCAGGTTGAGACAGGCACCATATAATAATGTAATATGTTGCAGAGATTCAGACATAGTGTCATAATTTCCCGAGCTAGGTACATGGCGCAGGCTGAGACAGGCACCATATAATAATGTAATATGCAGCAGGGTTCTAGTTTCATGGTGCAGGTTGAGACAGGCACTGTACAGTAATGTAATATGTCAGAGGTTCGGAGATAGTGTCATCATTTCCCGAGCTAGTTACATGGTGCAGGCTGAAACAGACACCATACAATAATGTAGTATGTAGCAGGGGTTCTAGTTACATGGTGCAGGCTGAGACAGGAACCATACAATAATGTAATATGTAGCAGGGGTTCTAGTTACATGGTTCAGGCTGAAAAAGGCACCATACAATAATGTAATATGTTGCAGAGGTTCAGAGATAGTGTCATCATTTCCCGATCTAGTTACATGGTGCAGGCTAAGAAAGGCACCATAGAATAATGTAATATGTAGCAGGGGTTCTAGTTACATGGTGCTGGCTGAGAAAGGTACCATACAATAATGTAATATGTAGCAGGGGTTCTAGTTACATGGCACAGGCTGAGACAGGCACCATACAATAATGTAATATGTTGCAGAGGTTCAGAGATAGTGTCATAATTTCCCGAGCTAGGCACATGGCGCAGGCTGAGAAAGGCACCATACAATAATGTAATATGTAGCAGGGGTTCTAGTTACATGGTGCTGGCTGAGAAAGGTACCATACAATAATGTAATATGTAGCAGGGGTTCTAGTTACATGGCACAGGCTGAGACAGGCACCATACAATAATGCAATATGTAGCAGGGGTTCTAGTTACATGTTGGAGGCTGAGGCAGGCACCATACAATTATGTAATATGTAGCAAAGGTTCTAGTTACATTGTGCTGGCTAAGACAGGTACCAGACAATAAGTTAATATGTAGCAGGGGTTCTAGTTACATGGTGCAGGCTGAGACAGGCACCATACAATAACGTAATATGTTGCAGAGGTTCAGAGATAGTGTCATCATTTCCCGATCTAGTTACATGGTGCAGGCTAAGAAATGCACCATAGAATAATGTAATATGTAGCAGGGGTTCTAGTTTCATGGTGCAGGCTGAGACAGGCAACATATAATAATGTAATATGTAGCAGGGCTTCTAGTTTCATGGTGCAGGCTGAGACAGGCACCATACAGTAATGTAATATGTTGCAGAGGTTCGGAGATAGTGTCATCATTTCGAGCTAGTTACATGGTGCAGGCTGAAACAGACACCATACAATAATGTAGTATGTAGCAGGGTTCTAGTTACATGGTGCAGGCTGAGACAGGCACCATACAATAATGTAATATGTAGCAGGGTTCTAGTTACATGGTGCAGGCTGAGACAGGCACCATACAATAATGTAATATGTAGCAGGGGTTCGGAGATAGTGTCATCATCCGGTGCTAGTTATGTTTTGTGTAGGCTGAGCCAGACACCATACAATAATGTAATATGTAGCAGGGGTTCTAGTTACATGGCGCAGGCTGAGACAGGCACCATATAATAATGTAATATGTAGCAGGGGTTCTAGTTTCATGGTGCAGGTTGAGACAGGCACCATACAGTAATGTAATATGTTGCAGAGGTTCGGAGATAGTGTCATCATTTCCCGAGCTAGTTACATGGTGCAGGCTGAAACAGACACCATACAATAATGTAGTATGTAGCAGGGGTTCTAGTTACATGGTGCAGGCTGAGACAGGAACCATACAATAATGTAATATGTAGCAGGGGTTCTAGTTACATGGTTCAGGCTGAAAAAGGCACCATACAATAATGTAATATGTTGCAGAGGTTCAGAGATAGTGTCATCATTTCCTGATCTAGTTACATGGTGCAGACTAAGAAAGGCACCATAGAATAATGCAATATGTAGCAGGGGTTCTAGTTACATGGAGCAGGCTGAGACAGGCACCATACAATAATGTAATATGTTGCAGAGGTTCAGAGATAGTGTCATCATTTCTCAATCTAGTTACATGGTGCAGGCTAAGAAAGGCACCATAGAATAATGTAATATGTAACAGGGGTTCTAGTTTCATGGTGCAGGCTGAGACAGGCACCATACAATAATGTAATATGTAGCAGGGGTTCTAGTTACATGGTGCAGGCTGAGACAGGTACCATACAATAATGTAATATGTAGCAGGGGTTCTAGTTACATGGCACAGGCTGAGACAGGCACCATACAATAATTTAATATGTAGCAGGGGTTCTAGTTACATAGCACAGGCTGAGACAGGCACCTAATAATAATGTAAAATGTTGCAGAGATTCAGAGATAGTGTCATCATTTCCTGATCTAGTTACATGGTTCAGGCTAAGAAAGACACCATAGAATAATGTAATATGTAGCAGGGTTTTAGTTACATGGTGCAGGCTGAGACAGGCACCATATAATAATGTAAAATGTTGCAGAGATTCAGACATAGTGTCATAATTTCCCGAGCTAGGTACATGGCACAGGTTGAGAAAGGCACCATACAATAATGTAATATGTAGCAGGGGTTCTAGTTACATGGTGCAGGCTGAGGCAGGTACCATTCAATAATGTAATATATAGCAGAGGTTCTAGTAACATGGCACAGGCTGAGACAGGCACCATACAATAATGTAATATGTAGCAGGGTTCTATTTACATGGTGCAGGCTGAGACAGGCACCATACAATAATGTAATATGTAGCAGAAGTTCTAGTTACATGGCGCAGGCTGAGACAGGCACCATACAATAATGTAATATGTAGCAGGGGCTCTAGTTACATGGTGCTGGCTGAGAAAGGTACCATACAATAATGTAATATGTAGCAGGGGTTCTAGTTACATGGCACAGGCTGAGACAGGCACCATACAATAATGCAATATGTAGCAGGGGTTCTAGTTACATGGTGCAGGCTGAGCCAGACACCATACAATAATGTAATATGTAGCAGGGGTTCTAGTTACATGGCGCAGGCTGAGACAGGCACCATACAATAATGTAATATGTAGTAGGGGTTCTAGTTACATGGTGCAGGCTGAAACAAGCACCATAAAATAATGTAATATGTAGCAGAGGTTCTAGTTACATGGTTCAGGCTGAGACAGGCAGCATACAGTAATGTAGTATGTAACAGGGGTTCTAGTTACATGGTGTAGGCTGAAAAAGGCACCATACAATAATGTAATATGTTGCAGACATTCAGAGATAGTGTCATCATTTCCCGATCTAGTTACATGGTGCAGGCTAAGAAAGGCACCATAGAATAATGTAATATGTAGCAGGGATTCTAGTTACATGGAGCAGACTGAGACAGGCACCATACAATAATGTAATATGTTGCAGAGGTTCAGAGATAGTGTCATCCTTTCCCAATCCAGTTACATGGTGCAGGCTAAGAAAGGCACCATAGAATAATGTAATATGCAGCAGAGGTTCTAGTTTCATGGTGCAGGCTGAGACAGGAACCATACAATAATGTAATATGTAGCAGGGTTCTAGTTACATGGTGCAGGCTGAGACAGGTACCATACAATAATGTAATATGTAGCAGGGTTCTAGTTACATGGCACAGGCTGAGACAGGCACCATACAATAATTGAATATGTAGCAGAGGTTCTAGTTACATAGCACAGGCTGAGGCAGGCACCTAATAATAATGTAAAATGTTGCAGAGATTCAGAGGTAGTGTAATCATTTCCTGATCTAGTTTCATGGTGCAGGCTAAGAAAGGCACCATAGAATAATGTAATATGTAACAGGGGTTTTAGTTACATGGTGCAGGTTGAGACAGGCACCATATAATAATGTAATATGTTGCAGAGATTCAGACATAGTGTCATAATTTCCCGAGCTAGGTACATGGCGCAGGCTGAGACAGGCACCATATAATAATGTAATATGCAGCAGGGGTTCTAGTTTCATGGTGCAGGTTGAGACAGGCACTGTACAGTAATGTAATATGTCAGAGGTTCGGAGATAGTGTCATCATTTCCCGAGCTAGTTACATGGTGCAGGCTGAAACAGACACCATACAATAATGTAGTATGTAGCAGGGGTTCTAGTTACATGGTGCAGGCTGAGACAGGAACCATACAATAATGTAATATGTAGCAGGGGTTCTAGTTACATGGTTCAGGCTGAAAAAGGCACCATACAATAATGTAATATGTTGCAGAGGTTCAGAGATAGTGTCATCATTTCCCGATCTAGTTACATGGTGCAGGCTAAGAAAGGCACCATAGAATAATGTAATATGTAGCAGGGGTTCTAGTTACATGGTGCTGGCTGAGAAAGGTACCATACAATAATGTAATATGTAGCAGGGGTTCTAGTTACATGGCACAGGCTGAGACAGGCACCATACAATAATGTAATATGTTGCAGAGGTTCAGAGATAGTGTCATAATTTCCCGAGCTAGGCACATGGCGCAGGCTGAGAAAGGCACCATACAATAATGTAATATGTAGCAGGGGTTCTAGTTACATGGTGCTGGCTGAGAAAGGTACCATACAATAATGTAATATGTAGCAGGGGTTCTAGTTACATGGCACAGGCTGAGACAGGCACCATACAATAATGCAATATGTAGCAGGGGTTCTAGTTACATGTTGGAGGCTGAGGCAGGCACCATACAATTATGTAATATGTAGCAAAGGTTCTAGTTACATTGTGCTGGCTAAGACAGGTACCAGACAATAAGTTAATATGTAGCAGGGGTTCTAGTTACATGGTGCAGGCTGAGACAGGCACCATACAATAACGTAATATGTTGCAGAGGTTCAGAGATAGTGTCATCATTTCCCGATCTAGTTACATGGTGCAGGCTAAGAAATGCACCATAGAATAATGTAATATGTAGCAGGGGTTCTAGTTTCATGGTGCAGGCTGAGACAGGCAACATATAATAATGTAATATGTAGCAGGGCTTCTAGTTTCATGGTGCAGGCTGAGACAGGCACCATACAGTAATGTAATATGTTGCAGAGGTTCGGAGATAGTGTCATCATTTCCCGAGCTAGTTACATGGTGCAGGCTGAAACAGACACCATACAATAATGTAGTATGTAGCAGGGGTTCTAGTTACATGGTGCAGGCTGAGACAGGCACCATACAATAATGTAATATGTAGCAGGGGTTCTAGTTACATGGTGCAGGCTGAGACAGGCACCATACAATAATGTAATATGTAGCAGGGGTTCGGAGATAGTGTCATCATCCGGTGCTAGTTATGTTTTGTGTAGGCTGAGCCAGACACCATACAATAATGTAATATGTAGCAGGGGTTCTAGTTACATGGCGCAGGCTGAGACAGGCACCATATAATAATGTAATATGTAGCAGGGGTTCTAGTTTCATGGTGCAGGTTGAGACAGGCACCATACAGTAATGTAATATGTTGCAGAGGTTCGGAGATAGTGTCATCATTTCCCGAGCTAGTTACATGGTGCAGGCTGAAACAGACACCATACAATAATGTAGTATGTAGCAGGGGTTCTAGTTACATGGTGCAGGCTGAGACAGGAACCATACAATAATGTAATATGTAGCAGGGGTTCTAGTTACATGGTTCAGGCTGAAAAAGGCACCATACAATAATGTAATATGTTGCAGAGGTTCAGAGATAGTGTCATCATTTCCTGATCTAGTTACATGGTGCAGACTAAGAAAGGCACCATAGAATAATGTAATATGTAGCAGGGGTTCTAGTTACATGGAGCAGGCTGAGACAGGCACCATACAATAATGTAATATGTTGCAGAGGTTCAGAGATAGTGTCATCATTTCTCAATCTAGTTACATGGTGCAGGCTAAGAAAGGCACCATAGAATAATGTAATATGTAACAGGGGTTCTAGTTTCATGGTGCAGGCTGAGACAGGCACCATACAATAATGTAATATGTAGCAGGGGTTCTAGTTACATGGTGCAGGCTGAGACAGGTACCATACAATAATGTAATATGTAGCAGGGGTTCTAGTTACATGGCACAGGCTGAGACAGGCACCATACAATAATTTAATATGTAGCAGGGGTTCTAGTTACATAGCACAGGCTGAGACAGGCACCTAATAATAATGTAAAATGTTGCAGAGATTCAGAGATAGTGTCATCATTTCCTGATCTAGTTACATGGTTCAGGCTAAGAAAGACACCATAGAATAATGTAATATGTAGCAGGGGTTTTAGTTACATGGTGCAGGCTGAGACAGGCACCATATAATAATGTAAAATGTTGCAGAGATTCAGACATAGTGTCATAATTTCCCGAGCTAGGTACATGGCACAGGTTGAGAAAGGCACCATACAATAATGTAATATGTAGCAGGGGTTCTAGTTACATGGTGCAGGCTGAGGCAGGTACCATTCAATAATGTAATATATAGCAGAGGTTCTAGTAACATGGCACAGGCTGAGACAGGCACCATACAATAATGTAATATGTAGCAGGGGTTCTATTTACATGGTGCAGGCTGAGACAGGCACCATACAATAATGTAATATGTAGCAGAAGTTCTAGTTACATGGCGCAGGCTGAGACAGGCACCATACAATAATGTAATATGTAGCAGGGGCTCTAGTTACATGGTGCTGGCTGAGAAAGGTACCATACAATAATGTAATATGTAGCAGGGGTTCTAGTTACATGGCACAGGCTGAGACAGGCACCATACAATAATGCAATATGTAGCAGGGGTTCTAGTTACATGGTGCAGGCTGAGCCAGACACCATACAATAATGTAATATGTAGCAGGGGTTCTAGTTACATGGCGCAGGCTGAGACAGGCACCATACAATAATGTAATATGTAGTAGGGGTTCTAGTTACATGGTGCAGGCTGAAACAAGCACCATAAAATAATGTAATATGTAGCAGAGGTTCTAGTTACATGGTTCAGGCTGAGACAGGCACCATACAGTAATGTAGTATGTAACAGGGGTTCTAGTTACATGGTGTAGGCTGAAAAAGGCACCATACAATAATGTAATATGTTGCAGACATTCAGAGATAGTGTCATCATTTCCCGATCTAGTTACATGGTGCAGGCTAAGAAAGGCACCATAGAATAATGTAATATGTAGCAGGGATTCTAGTTACATGGAGCAGACTGAGACAGGCACCATACAATAATGTAATATGTTGCAGAGGTTCAGAGATAGTGTCATCCTTTCCCAATCCAGTTACATGGTGCAGGCTAAGAAAGGCACCATAGAATAATGTAATATGCAGCAGAGGTTCTAGTTTCATGGTGCAGGCTGAGACAGGAACCATACAATAATGTAATATGTAGCAGGGGTTCTAGTTACATGGTGCAGGCTGAGACAGGTACCATACAATAATGTAATATGTAGCAGGGGTTCTAGTTACATGGCACAGGCTGAGACAGGCACCATACAATAATTGAATATGTAGCAGAGGTTCTAGTTACATAGCACAGGCTGAGGCAGGCACCTAATAATAATGTAAAATGTTGCAGAGATTCAGAGGTAGTGTAATCATTTCCTGATCTAGTTTCATGGTGCAGGCTAAGAAAGGCACCATAGAATAATGTAATATGTAACAGGGTTTTAGTTACATGGTGCAGGTTGAGACAGGCACCATATAATAATGTAATATGTTGCAGAGATTCAGACATAGTGTCATAATTTCCCGAGCTAGGTACATGGCGCAGGCTGAGACAGGCACCATATAATAATGTAATATGCAGCAGGGTTCTAGTTTCATGGTGCAGGTTGAGACAGGCACTGTACAGTAATGTAATATGTCAGAGGTTCGAGATAGTGTCATCATTTCCCGAGCTAGTTACATGGTGCAGGCTGAAACAGACACCATACAATAATGTAGTATGTAGCAGGGGTTCTAGTTACATGGTGCAGGCTGAGACAGGAACCATACAATAATGTAATATGTAGCAGGGGTTCTAGTTACATGGTTCAGGCTGAAAAAGGCACCATACAATAATGTAATATGTTGCAGAGGTTCAGAGATAGTGTCATCATTTCCCGATCTAGTTACATGGTGCAGGCTAAGAAAGGCACCATAGAATAATGTAATATGTAGCAGGGGTTCTAGTTACATGGTGCTGGCTGAGAAAGGTACCATACAATAATGTAATATGTAGCAGGGGTTCGAGTTACATGGCACAGGCTGAGACAGGCACCATACAATAATGTAATATGTTGCAGAGGTTCAGAGATAGTGTCATAATTTCCCGAGCTAGGCACATGGCGCAGGCTGAGAAAGGCACCATACAATAATGTAATATGTAGCAGGGGTTCTAGTTACATGGTGCTGGCTGAGAAAGGTACCATACAATAATGTAATATGTAGCAGGGGTTCTAGTTACATGGCACAGGCTGAGACAGGCACCATACAATAATGCAATATGTAGCAGGGGTTCTAGTTACATGGTGCAGGCTGAGCCAGACACCATACAATAATGTAATATGTAGCAGGGGTTCTAGTTACATGGCGCAGGCTGAGACAGGCACCATACAATAATGTAACATGTAGTAGGGGTTCTAGTTACATGGTGCAGACTGAAACAAGCATCATAAAATCATGTAATATGTAGCAGGGGTTCTCGTTACATGGTTCAGGCTGAGACAGGCACCATACAGTAATGTAATATGTAACAGGGGTTCTAGTTACATGGTGTAGGCTGAAAAAGGCACCATACAGTAATGTAATATGTTGCAGACGTTCAGAGATAGTGTCATCATTTCCCAATCTAGTTACATGGTGCAGGCTAAGAAAGGCACCATTGAATAATGTAATATGTAGCAGGGATTCTAGTTACATGGAGCAGACTGAGACAGGCACCATACCATAATGTAATATGTTGCAGAGGTTCAGAGATAGTGTCATCATTTTCCGATCCAGTTACATGGTGCAGGCTAAGAAAGGTACCATAGAATAATGTAATATGCAGCAGGGGTTCTAGTTTCATGGTGCAGGCTGAGACAGGCACCATACAATAATGTAATATGTAGCAGGGGTTCTAGTTACATGGTGCAGGCTGAGATAGGTACCATACAATAATGTAATATGTAGCAGGGGTTCTAGTTACATGGCACAGGCTGAGACAGGCACCATACAATAATTTAATATGTAGCAGGGGTTCTAGTTACATAGCACAGGCTGAGGCAGGCACCTAATAATAATGTAAAATGCTGCAGAGATTCACAGATAGTGTAATCATTTCCTGATCTAGTTTCATGGTGCAGGCTAAGAAAGGCACCATAGAATAATGTAATATGTAGCAGCGGTTTTAGTTACATGGCGCAGGCTGAAACAGGCACCATACAATTATGTAATATGTAGCAGGGGTTCTAGTTACATGGCGCAGGCTGAGACAGGCACCATACAATTATGTAATTTGTAGCAGGGGTTCTATTTACATGGTGCAGGCAGAGACAGGCACTATGCAGTAATGTAATATGTTGCAGACGTTCAGAGATAGTGTCATCATTTCCCGAGCTAGTTACATGGAGGAGGCTGAAACAGGCAGCACACAATAATGTAATATGTAGCAGGGGTTCTAGTTACATGGTGCAGTCTGAGACAGGTACAATACAATAATGTAATATGTTGCAGAAGCTCAGAGATAGTGGCATCATTTCCCAAGTGAGTTACACGGTGCAGGCTGAGACAGGCACCATACAATAATGTAATATGTAGCAGGGGTTCTAGTTACATGGTGCAGGCTGAGACAGGCACCATACAATAATGTAATATGTAGCAGGGGTTCTAGTTACATGGTGCAGGCTGAGACAGGCACCATACAATAATGTAAAATATAGCAGGGGTTCTAGTTACATGGGGCAGGCTGAGAGAGGCACCATGCAATAATGTAATGTGTTGCAGAGGTTCAGAGATAGTGTCGTCATTTTCTGTGCTAGTTACGTGGTGTAGGCTGAGCCAGACACCATACAATAATGTAATATGTAGCAGGGGTCCTAGTTACATGGCGCTGGCTGAGACAGGCACCATACAATAATGTAATATGTAGCAGGGGTTCTAGTTACATGGTGCAGGCTGAAACAAGCACCATAAAATAATGTAATATGTATCAGGGGTTCTAGTTACATGGTGCAGGCTGATACAGGCACCATACAGTAATGTAATATGTAGCAGGGGTTCTAGTTACATGGTGCAGGCTGAAAAAGGCACCATACAATAATGTAATATGTTGCAAAGGTTCAGAGATAGTGTCATCATTTCCCGATCTCGTTACATAGTGCAGGCTAAGAAAGGCACCATAGAATAATGTAATATGTAGCAGGGATTCTAGTTACATGGAGCAGACTGAGACAGGCACCATACAATAATGTAATATGTTGCAGAGGTTCAGAGATAGTGTCATCATTTCCCGATCCAGTTACATGGTGCAGGCTAAGAAAGGCACCACAGAATAATGTAATATGTAGCAGGGGTTTTATTTACATGGTGCAGGCTGATAGGTACCATACAATAATGTAATATGTAGCAGGGGTTCTAGTTACATGGCACAGGCTGAGACAGGCACCATACAATAATTTAATATGTAGCAGGGGTTCTAGTTACATAGCACAGGCTGAGACAGGCACCTAATAATAATGTAAAATGTTGCAGAGATTTAGAGATAGTGTCATCATTTCCTGATCTAGTTACATGGTGCAGGCTACGAAAGGCACCATAGAATAATGTAATATGTAGCAGGGGTTTTAGTTACATGGTGCAGGCTGAGACAGGCACCATATAATAATGTAGAATGTTGCAGAGATTCAGATATAGTGTCATAATTTCTGAGCTAGGTACATGGCGCAGGCTGAGAAAGGCACCATACAATAATGTAATATGTAGCAGGGGTTCTAGTTAGATGGTGCAGGCTGAGGCAGTTACCATACAATAATGTAATATATAGCAGGGGTTCTAGTTACATGGCACAGGCGGAGAGAGGCACCATACAATAATGTAATATGTAGCAGGGGTTCTAGTTACATGGTGCAGGCTAAGACAGGCACCATACAATAATGTAATATGTAGCAGAGGTTCTAGTTACATGGTGCAGGCTGAGACAGGCACCATACAATAAGCTAATATGTAGCAGGGGTTCTAGTTACATGGTGCTGGCTGAGACAGGTACCATACAATAATGTAATATGTAGCAGGGGTTCTAGTTACATGGCACAGGCTGAGACAGGCACCATACAATAATGCAATATGTAGCAGGGGTTCTAGTTACATGGCGCAGGCTGAGACAGGAGCCATACAATAATGTAAGATGTAGCAGGGGTTTTAGTTGCATGGCGCAGGCTGAAACAGGCACCATACAATTAGGTAATATGCAGCAGGGGTTCTAGTTACATGGCGCAGGCTGAGACAGACACCATACAATTATGTAATATGTAGCAGGGGTTCTTGTTATATGCTGCAAGCTGAGACAGGCGCCATACAATAATGTAATATGGAGCAGTGGTTCTAGTTACATGGTGCAGGCTGAGACAGGCACCATACAATAATGTAATATGTTGCAGGGGTTTTAGTTACATGGCGCAGGCTGAGACAGGCACCATACAATAATGTAATATGTAGCAGGGGATGTAGTTACATCGCTCAAGCTGAGACAGGCACCATACAATAATATAATATGTAGGCAGGAGTTCTAGTTACATGGCGCAGGCTGAGACAGGCGCCATACAATAATGTAATATGTAGCAGGTATTCTAGTTACATGGTGCAGGCTGAGAGAGGCACCCTACAATAATGTAATATGTTGCAGAGGTGCAGAGATAGTGTCATCATTTTCTGAGCTAGTTACATGGAGCAGGTTTAGACATGCACCATACAATAATGTAATATGTTGTAGAGGTGTAAAGATAGTATCATCATTTCCTGAGCTAGTTACATGGTGCAGACTGAGACAGGCACCATACAATAATGTAGTATGAAGCAGAGGTTCTATTTACATAGTGCACGCTGAGACAGGCACCATACAATAATATAATATGTAGCAAGGGTTCTAGTTACATGGTGCAGGCTGTGACAGGTACCATACAATAATGTAATATGTAGCAGGGTTTCCAGTTTCCTGGTGCAGGCTGAGACAGGCACCATACAATAATGTAATATGTTGTAGGGGTTCTAATTACATGGTGCAGGCTGAGAGAGGCACCATACAGGCTCAAACAGGTTCAAATATATGTGAGAGATGCAACTATTTAGCTAAACTGGAGGCTGAGCTCTCTCATTTCAAAACTGGTGTAACCAGTCAGGAGGAGAAGGTAACCTCACACAACACAATTCCAGTATCACATAGTCCCACCACATCAGTGAACCAAACACATAAATACACAAAAACATACTCGGAGGCTCTAAATAAAAATCTACCTAAGCAACAGAGACCTCCAAAGCAGACATCCAAGCAAACGCTACCTCAAAACAAAACACACACAACACATAACCCACAAAGTCAGTGTGCCAAGCAGCCACAGCCCTTAAGGCTGAATAACACACCTGATACTCTTGTTATAGGTGACTCTATTGTCAGACACAGTGACATCCCGCTCACCAGGCTGAATAAAGAGAAGGTCACTGTGAGCTGCCTGTCGGGTGCTAGGATCCAACACATAACGTAAGCACTCAGGTCACTCCAAAGCAAATACGAATATGACTCAGTCATTGTACATGCTGGTGTGAATGACATGAGACATACCTCCCTGGACTACATGAAAAGAGACATAGAGGAGCTCTCTGATCATGTAGCCCAGGCTGGTATGACCCTGACCTTGAGCAGCATCTTACCCTCACCTAGAATGATGCCACAGTACAAAGACAAAATGATCGATTTTAACAATTGGCTAAAATGTTGGTGTCATTCAAAGGGGATCCAGTGTGTTTCAGCCTGGGATGACATGCTCGACAAGCCACGTTGCTTCGCTAGGGACGGCTTGCACCTGTCACCACTGGGCTTTCGGATATTGGCAAAGGCTCTTGCCACCCCCATAGTGCCTTTTTTAGGCAAGGCTCAAAAGTCAAACCCACCCCCATAGACAGCACAAGGAACAAGAAACTAAGGGTAATGCTGCTAAATGCCAGAAGTCTTAACCTCAAGATGCACGACTCAAGCTCTCCTCAGTATGGAGAACATCGATATCTGTGCAGTGACAGAAACCTGGTTCAAGGCTCCAGAGAGCACCCCAGCACTACCAGGTTATACCTCATATCATGCTTTTTGGCCCCAAAACCCAGACCAAACCATAAAAGGAGGGGGAGTTTCCATATTTATCAAGGATATCCACACCTCCAGGTTAGTGGCATTGCACAAAGTATCAGAGACCATCCATGTGCAACTAACAGTGAGCAAGACTGCTTTTCAGTTTATAGCATCCTACAGACCACCCTCTCAAAGTCAGGAATCCCACTCGGCTTTCCTGAAAACATTGGAGAACATGAAGATCTCTCCGAACACCATTATATTGGGCGACTTCAACTACCCAAACATTGACTGGGAACACTACTCAAGCCCCAGCACCTTTGCCCAAAGATTCCTGGAAATTATAAACTCAAATGCTATGGAACAACTAGTCACCACTCCCACAAGAGGGGACAACATACTAGACCTGATCATTACCAACATAGGGACTCTATGCTCCACACCAGAAGTATATCCCTCATTGGTAAGATCAGACCATAAATTAATTTCACTGCATGTCCACATCCCGACCCCACCCCCAGCCCAGAAAACCACAGTGAGAAACTTCTCAAAAGCGAACTTCTCACTTCTCAAAACCGAAGTGGAATCCTTCAAGGCCCCAGGGCCAGTGGAAACTATGGCCCAAACTGCAGAATCCTATATAAATGCATTCTACGGACATCTCCAGGAATGCATGGATCATGCTATCCCAAACAAAACCAAGACCCAATTATCCAAAGGCAGGCATCCGGTCTGGTGGACCCCTGCCATAAATAAACTGTACAACAGAAGGCGGAAGCTACTACATGATAGAGCAAAATCCCTAATAGGGAAGGCATCTCTGATCAGTACTAGCAAAAAATTACGATCCCTCATAAAATCCTCCAAGGCCAGCTTCGAGAGAAAAATTGCACAGGACACCAAAGACAATCATAAGGCTTTTTTCAGTTATGTTAGAAACCTGGGATGCAACTCCCAGACTTGTTCTGAGTTGATTTTAAACGACATAAAATACACTGAACCCACAGACATCACCAATATCCTGGCAGACAGGTGCAGTGCAAACTTCTCCACCCCCTCCCCCCCCCAAAAGAGCAAGTATCTATCCCGGCAGAGGGCTGCCTCCCAAACATCTCAGATGCTCAGGTGAAGGCTGCCCTCTCCAAAGCAAAAAAACACTGCTTCCATGGGACCAGATGGCATCCCAGGTTGCATCCTACATGAACTCCAAGAGGAACTAATCCCTCAAATAAAACAGCTATACAATCTCAGCCTCACTACAGGATATGTGCCCACAGAATGGCGTACAGCAACAGTGGTCCCACTCCACAAAGGTGGAGCCTCTACGGACCCTGGAAACTATCGCCCCATAAGCCTGACTAGCTTAGTCTGCAAGGCTATGGAGAGGATCATCATGGAGCTCATAAACAAAGACATTGGGGACCTACAGACACTAGATCCTACCCAGTTCAGCTTTGTCAAGGGCAGATCCTGCTTTTTGAACCTGGTTGACTTCTTTGAAACAGTCACCAAAGCCATAGATGAAGGGAAGGTAGTCCACACAGCCTATCTGGACCTTGCAAAGGCATTTGACACAATACCTCACTCGGGCATCATAGACAAGCTATCCAGCTTAAATATAACCCCCTATGTCACAAGATGGGTCGCAAACTGGCTCAAAGACAGAACCCACAGAGTGAGAGTTGCTGGAGCCATGTCAGACTCGAAACCAGTCACAAGTGGCATCCCAAAGGGTTCTGTCCTGGGACCACTCTTGTTTGGTATATACTTTTCCGAGGTACAGGCAAACATGGGTGGACTATGGCTCACCAAGTTCGCAGATGACTGCAAACTGGGTGCCATAATCAACTCTCCAGCTGACACAAACATCCTTCAAAAAGGTTTCACAGAGGCAGATAACTGGTGCCAGCGCCATGGTTTAAAGCTAAATGCCAAAAAATGTATAGTCATACCCTTTGGTAAAAACAATGTGCCCACAAATGACCACATAGGCGGAAACCCATTAAGTACAAAGTTATTAGGGACCTGGGGACCCAAGTTGATAGCAATCTCTCCTTTGAAAACCACATTGCCAAAGTGGTTAGAAAGACCTTCTACATAGCCCACCTCATCACGAAGGGTTTCACATCTAGATCAAGAGAGGTAATCATGCCCCTTTATTCATCCCTCATCAGGCCCATCATAGAATACAATGCCCCTTTTGGGATGTACCTTACCCGACACCTGCAGCAATTAGAAAGACCCCAAAAGTATCTCACCAAGAGGATCAAGGGTCTCAAACAGATGCCATATGCTGCTCGGTTAAAAAACTCCAGCTCTACTCAGTTGCATACCGCCTACTTTGAGGCGATCTATGCCTGACATACAAAGCTATGTCAAATCCAGAATTAATGGACATGCTCCACCTCAGTAAATCTAAATCCCTTAGAGCCACACGCTCGAGGGACTTGAACCTCAGCACAGAAATAAATAGAACTTGCTGGAAGGACAGGTTCATAACCCAGAGGCTCCCTTCACTTTGGAATAGAATTCCAGTTCATGTGAGGCAGAGCACCTCACTGAATCTCTTCAAGAGGAATCTCGATAAGTGGATGGGGGATCGTAGGTTTGTCCCAGGGATTACTCCCATGTCACTATTAGACAGAGGAACAGTAAACTAAACCTTAAAAAGGGCATAGTATACTCAAATCAAGGGGTGGCGTAAGCCATACAGAATCGGGCTAGGCTTATAATTGCCCCAGCGCAGATAGCCTAGTATGAACCTATGAACCTATGAACCTATACAATAATGTAATATGTAGCAGGGGTTCTAGTTACATGGTGCAGGCTGAGACAGGCACCATACAATATTGTAATATGTAGCAGGGGATCTAGCTACATGGTGCAGGCTGAGACAGGCACCATGCAGTAATGTAATATGTAGCAGGGGTTCTAGTTACATGGGACAGGCTGAGACAGGCACCATGCAATAATGTAATATGTTGCAGATGTTCGGCGATAGTGTCATCATTTCCTGTGCTAGTTTCATGGTGTAGGCTGAGCCAGACACCATACAATAAAATAATATGTAGCAGGGGTTCTAGTTACATGGTGCAGGCTGAGACAGGTACCATACAATAATGTAATATGTAGCAGGGGTTCTAGTTACATGGCACAGGCTGAGACAGGCACCATACAATAATATAATATGTAGCAGGGGTTCTAGTTACATGGTGCAGGCTGTGACGGGTATCATACAATAATGTAATATGCAGCAGGGGTTCTAGTTACATGGCACAGGCTGAGACAGGCACCATAGAATAATGTAATATGTTGCAGAGGTTCAGAGATAGTATCATCTTTTCCAAAGCTACATGGTTACATGGTGCAGGCTGAGAAAGTCACCATAGAATAATGTAATATGTAGCAGGGGTTCTAGTTACATGGTGCAGGCTGAGACAGGCACCATGCAATAATGCAATATATAGCAGGGGTTCTAATTACATGGTGCAGGCTGAGAGAGGCACCATACAATAATGTAATATGTAGCAGGGGTTCTAGTTACATGGTGCAGGCTGAGACAGGCACCATACAATATTGTAATATGTAGCAGGGGATCTAGTTACATGGTGCAGGCTGAGACAGGCACCATACAATAATAGGTTCATAGGTTCATAGGTTGGTACTAGGCTATCAGTCCTAGGGCATATACAAGCCTAACCATAACAATTCCCTGGCTATTTCTTCCCACACTATTTACTTCCCTGGACCCCTGTCTAGCAGGGCGACTGACGTGATAATGTAATATGTAGCATGGGTTCTAGTTACATGGGACAGGCTGAGACAGGCACCATGCAATAATGTAATATGTTGCAGAGGTTCAGAGATAGTGTCATCATTTCCTGTGCTAGTTTCATGGTGTAGGCTGAGCCAGACACCATACAATAATATAATATGTAGCAGGGGTTCTAGTTACATGGTGCAGGCTGAGACAGGTTCCATACAATAATGTAATATGTAGCAGGGGTTCTAGTTACTTGGCACAGGCTGAGACAGGCACCATACAATAATATAATATGTAGCAGGGGTTCTAGTTACATGGCACAGGCTGAGACAGGCACCATACAATAATGTAATATGTAGCAGGGGATCTAGTGACATGGCGCATGCTGAGACAGGCACCATACAATAATGTATTATGTAGCAGGGGGTTTTAGTTACACGGCGCAGGCTGAGAAAGGCACCATACAATTATGTAATATGTAGCAGGGGTTCTAGTTACATGGTGCAGACTGAGACAGGCACCATACAATTATGTAATATGTTGCAGTGGTTCTTGTTACATGGTGCAAGCAGAGACAGGCACCATACAATAATGTAATATGTTGCAGAGGTTCAGAGATAGTGTCATCATTTCCCAAGCTTCTTACATGGTGCTGGCCAAAGCTCAGAGTTTAAGCTGAAATAATCCAAAATATATATAAGGCAGAAACCGAATAACAATGAAGTGAACTACCCCCACTTATCACTGACTATTCAGGAATTCTAACAAGCATTAACTGAAAAAACAGAGCCACAACTTCCAGCTAGAGAGTATTCAGTGCAACACAAATACATCTACTTAAATGCTGTATTATTTGAAAAAAGTGCAGATAAAGATTTACTTAATTCACTTATACACCCAGTTGATTGCATGTAGGTCTTAACTGGCCAAAGCTCAGAGTTTAAGCAGAAAATAATCCAAAATATACCACTTATATAAGGCAGAAGCTGAACAACAATGAAGTGAACTATCCCCACTTATCACTGGGTATTCAAGAATTCTAACAAGCATTAAATGAAAATACAAAGCCACAACTTCCAGCTTGATAGTATTAAATGCAAGACAAATAAATCAATTTAAATGCTGTATTATTTGAAAAAAGTGCAGATAAAGATTTACTTAAAATCACTTATACATCCAGTTGATTGCATGTAGGTCTTAGCTGGTCAAAGCTCAGAGTTTAAGCTGAAAATAATCCAAAATGTACCACTTATATAAGGCAGAAATCGAATAACAATGAAGTGAATTACCCCCACGTATCACTGGCTATTCAGGAATTTTGACAAGCATTAAGTGAAAAAACAGAGCCACAACTTCTAGCTAGATAGTATTCAATGCAACACAAATAAATCAAATTAAATGCAGTATTATTTTAAAAAAGTGGAGATACAGATTTACTTAAATTCACTTATACATTCAGTTGATTGCATGTAGGTCTTAGCTGGCCAAACCTCAGAGTTTAAGTCGAAATTAATCCAAAATGTACTGCTTATATAAGGCAGAAACTGAATAACAATGAAGGGAACTACCCCCCTCTTATCAATGGCTATTCAGGAATTCTATCAAGCATCAACCGAAAGAACAGAGCCACAACTTCCAGCTAGATAATATTCAATGCAGCACAAATAAATCAATTTAAATGCTGTGTTATTTGAAAAAAAGGGCAGATAAAGATTTACTCAAATTAACATACGTCCATTTGATTCTATGTAGGTCTTAGCTGGCCAATGCTCAGAGTTTAAGCAGAAAATAATCCAAAATGTACCACTTATATAAGGCAGAAACCGAATAACAATGAAGTGAACTGCCCCCATTTATCACTGGCTATTCAGGAATTCTATCAAGCATTAACTGAAAAAACAGAACCACAACTTCCAGCTAGATAGTTTTCAATGCAACACAAATAAATCAATTTAAATGCTGTATTATTTGAAAAAAGTGCAGATAAAGATTTACTTAAATTCAGTTATACATCCAGTTCATTGCATGTAGGTCTTACCTGGCCAAAGCTCAGAGTTTAAGCCGAAAATAATCCAAAATGTACAACTTAAATAAGGCAGAAACCAAATAATAATGAAGTGAACTACCCCCACTTATAACTGGCTATTCAGAAATTCTAACAAGCATTAAGTGAAAAAACAGAGCCACAACTTTTACCTAGATAGTATTCAATGCAACACAAATAAATCAATTTAAATGCTGTATTATTTGAAAAAAGTGAAGATAAAGATTTACTTAAAATCACTTATACATCCAGTTGATTGCATGTAGGTCTTAGCTGGCCAAAGCTCAGAGTTTAAGCAGAAAATAATCCAAAATGTACCACTTATAAAATGCACAAACCGAACAACAATGAAGTGAACTACCCCCATTTATCACTGGGCATTTAAGAATTCTAACAAGCATTAACTGAAAATACAAAGCCACAACTTCCAGCTTGATAGTATTCAATGCAAGACAAATAAATCAATTTAAATGCTGTATTATTTGAAAAAAGTGCAGATAAAGATTTACTTAAATTCACTTATACGTCCAGTTCATTGCATGTAGGTCTTAGCTGGCCAAAGCTCAGAGTTTAAGTAGAAAATAATCCAAAATGTACCACTTATATAAGGAAGAAACCAAATAACAATGAAGTGAACTAGCCCCCTCTTATGAATTGCTATTCAGGAATTCTATCAAACATTAACCGAAAAAACAGAGCCACAACTTCCAGCCAGATAATATTCATTGCATCACAAATAAATCAATTTAAATGCTGTATTATTTGAAAAAAAGGGCAGATAAAGATTTACTTAAATTCACTTGTACGTCCATTTGATTGCATGTAAGTCTTAGCTGGCCAAAGCTCTTAGTTTAAGCAGAAAATAATCCAAAATGTACCACTTATATAAGGCAGAAAATGAATAACAATGAAGTGAACTGCCCCCATTTATCACTGGCTATTAAGGCATTCTAACAAGCATTAACTGAAAAAACAGAGCCACAACTTCCAGCTAGATAGTTTTCAATGCAAAAAAAAAAAATAAATCAATTTATATGCTGTGTTATTTGAAAAAAGTGCAGATAAAGATTTACTTAAATTCACTTATACGTCCAGTTCATTGCATATAGGTCTTAGCTGGCCAAAGCTCAGAGTTTAAGTCGAAAATAATCCAAAATGTACAACTTATATAAGGCAGAAACTGAATAACAATGAAATGAACTACCCTCACTTATCACTGGCTATTCAGAAATTCTAACAAGAATAAGTGAAAAACAGAGCTGCAACTTTTACCTAGATAGTATTCAATGCAACACAAATAAATCAATTTAAATGCTGTATTATTTGAAAAAAGTGAAGGTAAAAATTTACTTAAAATCACTTATATATCCAGTTGATTGCATGTAGGTCTTAGCTGGCCAAAGCTCAGAGTTTAAGCAAAAAATGATCCAAATTGTACCACTTATATAAGGCAGAAACCGAATAACAATGAAGTCAACTACTCCCATTTATCACTGGCTATTCAGGAATTCTAACAAGCATTAACTGAAAAAACAGAGCCACAACTTCCAGCTAGATAGTATTCAATGCAGCACAAATAAATCAATTTAAATGCTGTATTATTTGAAAAAAGTGCAGATAATGATTTACCTAAATTCACTTATACATCCAGTTGATTGCATGTAGGTCTTAGCTGGCCAAAGCTCAGAGTTTAAGCAGAAAATAATCCAAAATGTACCACTTGTATAAGGCAGAAACCTAATAACAATGAAGTGAACTACCCCCACTTATCACTGGCTATTCAGGAATTCTAATAAGCATTAACTGAAAAAACAGAGCCACAACTTCCAGTTAGATAGTATTCAATGCAACACAAATAAATCAATTTAAATGCTGTATTATTTGAAAAAAGTGCAGATAAAGATTTACTTAAATTCATTTATACATCCAGTTGATTGCATGTAGGTCTTAGCTGGCGAAAGCTCAGAGTTTAATCAGAAAATAATCCAAAATGTACCACTTATATAAGGCAGAAACCGAATAACAATGAAGTGAACTACCCCCACTTATCACTGGCTATTCAGGAATTCTAACAAGCAGTAAGTGAAAAAACAGAGCCACAACTTTTACCTAGATAGTACTCAATGCAACACAAGTAAATCAATGTAAATGCTGTATTTTTTGAAAAAAGTGTAGATAAAGATTTACTTAAAATCACTTATACGTCCAGTTGATTGCATGTAGGTCTTAGATGGCCAAAGCTCAGAGTTTAAGCAGAAAATTACCCAAAATGTACTTATATAAGGCAGAAACTGAATAACAATGAAGTGAAGTACCCCCACTTATCACTGGCTATTCAGGAACTCTAACAAGTGTTAACTGAAAAAACAGAGCCGCAACTTCCAGCTAGAGAGTATTCAGTGCAACACAAATAAATCAATTTAAATGCTGTATTATTTGAAAAAAGTGCAGATAAAGATTTACTTAATTCACTTATACATCCAGTTGATTGCATGTAGGTCTTAACTGGCCAAAGCTCAGAGTTTAAGCAGAAAATAATCCAAAATGTACCACTTATATAACGCAGAAACCGAACAACAATGAAGTGAACTACCCCCACTTATCACTGGGTATTTAAGAATTCTAACAAGCATTAACTGAAAATACAAAGCCACAACTTCCAGCTTGATAGTATTCAATGCAAGACAAATAAATCAATTTAAATGCTGTATTATTTGAAAAAAGTGCAGATAAAGATTTACTTAAATTCACTTATACATCTATTTCATTGCATGTAGGTCTTAGCTGGCCAAAGCTCAGAGTTTAAGCAGAAAATAATCCAAAATGTACCACTTATATAAGGCAGAAACCGAATAACAATGAAGTGAACTACCCCCTCTTATCACTGGCTATTCAGGAATTCTATGAATCATTAACTGAAAAAACAGAGCCACAACTTCCAGCTAGATAATATTCAATGTCTCACAAATAAATCAATTTAAATGCTGTATTATTTGAAAAAAGGGCAGATAAAGATTTACTTAAATTCACTTATACACCCAGTTGAATTCATGTAGGTCTTAGCTGGCCAAAGCTCAGAGTTTAAGCAGAAAATAATCCAAAATGTACCGGGTCTATGTTAGAACACCGAACATTCAAAATGTTGAGTGTTCTAATATCGAACCCTAGCAATCGAAAAAAAAAAAAAGACATCGAACATTCGGAACAGCAAATTTTTTCCTTGGGAATAAATTGCTGTTCCAAAACACATACACACAACACAAGCACACCAAACCAACAGCAATCCACACACATACACCTAAACTGTAACACCTAACCCTACACTAAACTATACAAACATCACTAACTATCCACTTACCTTAACCCAAACCCTATCCCTAAGGTCCATCACTATCATGCAGTCACCTCACCCGCACCCTAACCCTAACTCACCTAACCCACCCTAACCCACATGTCCACACAATCGCAAACTTACCTGATCTGCACCCTAACCTTAACTCACCTAACCCACCCTAACCCACACATCCACACAATCGCACACTTATCTGAAGCCGACCCTTAACCTTCCACCAGAACACTGAAAATACCGAATTCCAAATGTCCGGTGTTCTAATATAGACCCAAATGTACCACTTATATAAGACAGAAACCAAATAACAATGAAGTGAACTCCCCCCACATATCACTGGCTTTTCAGGAATTATAACAAGCATTAACTAAAAAAACAGAACCACAACTTCCAGCTAGATAGTATTCAATGCAGCACAAAAAAATCAATTGAAATGCTGTATTAATGCTGAAAAAAGTGCAGATAAACATTTACTTAAATGCACTTATACATCCAGTTGATTGCATGTAGGTCTTAGCTGGCCAAAGCTCAGAGTTTAAGCAGAAAATAATCCAAAATGTGCCACTTACATACGGCAGAAACCAAATAATAATGACGTGAACTACCCCCACTTATCACTGGCTATTCAGAAATTCTAACAAGCATTAAGTGAAAAAACAGAGCAACAACTTCCAGCTAAATAGTATTACTCAATGCAACACAAATAAATCAATTTAAATGCTGTATTATTTGAAAAAAGTGCAGATAAAGATTTACTTAAAGTCACTTATGCTTCCAGTTCATTGCATGTAGGTCTTAGCTGGCCAAAGCTCAGAGTTTAAGTAGAAAATAATCCAAAATGTACCACTTATATAAGGCAGAAACCAAATAACAATGAAGTGAACTACCCCCTCTTATCACTGGCTATTCAGGAATTCTATCAAGCATTAACTGAAAAAACAGAGCCACAACTTCCAGCTAGATAATATTCAATGCATTAAAAATAAATCAATTTAAATGCTGTATTATTTGAAAAAATGGCAGATAAAGATTTACTTAAATTCACTTATACGTCCAGTTGATTGCATGTAGGTCTTAGCTGGCCAAAGCTCAGAGTTTAAGTTGAAAATAATCCAAAATGTACCACTTATATAATGCAAAAACCAAATAACAATGAAGTGAACTACCCCCTCTTATCACTTGCTATTCAGAAATTCTAACAAGCATTAAGTGAAAAAACAGAGCCACAACTTTTAGCTAGATAGTATCAGTGCAACACAAATAAATCAATTTAAATGCTGTATTATTTGAAAAAAGTGCAGATAAAGATTTACTTAATTGACTTATACATCCAGTTGATTGCATGTAGGTCTTAACTGGCCAAAGCTCAGAGTTTAAGCAGAAAATAATCCAAAATGTACCACTTATATAATGCAGAAAATGAATAACAATGAAGTGAAATACCCCCACTTATCACTGGGTATTTAAGAATTCTAACAAGCATTAACTGAAAAAACAAAGCCACAACTTCCAGCTTGATAGTATTCAATGCAAGACAAATAAATCAATTTACATTCTGTATTATTTGAAAAAAGTGCAGATAAAGATTGACTTAAATTCACTTATACGTCCATTTCATTGCATGCAGGTCTTAGCTGGCCAAAGCTCAGAGTTTAAGTAGAAAATAATCCAAAATGTACCACTTATATAAGGCAGAAACCGAATAACAATGAAGTGATCTACCCCCTCTTATCACTGGGTATTCAGGAATTCTATCAAGCATTAACTGAAAAAACAGAGCCACAACTTCCAGCTAGATAATATTCAATGCAACACAAAGAAATCAATTTAAATGCTGTATTATTTGAAAAAAGTGCAGATAAAAATTTACTTAAATTCACTTATACGTCCAGTTCATTGCATGTAGGTCTTAGCTGGCCAAAGCTCAGAGTTTAAGCAGAAAATAATCCAAAATGTACCACTTATATAAGGCAGAAACCGAATAACAATGAAGAGAACTAAATCCAGTTATCACTGGCTATTCAGAAATTCTAACAAGCATTAAGTGAAAAAACAGAGCCACAACTTTTACCTAGATATTATTCAATGCAACACAAATAAATCATTTTAAATGCTGTATTATTTGAAAAAAGTGAAGATAAAGATTTATTTAAAATCACTTATACGTCCAATTG
This sequence comes from Protopterus annectens, assembly GCF_019279795.1. NCBI lineage: Eukaryota > Metazoa > Chordata > Ceratodontiformes > Protopteridae > Protopterus > Protopterus annectens. The sequence continues at coordinate 102,736,686 of NC_056750.1, read as the reverse complement.
ATTGCATGTAGGTCTTAGCTGGCCAAAGCTCAGAGTTTAAGCAGAAAATAATCCAAAATGCACTTATATAAGGCAGAAACAGAATAAGAATGAAGTGAATTATCCCCACTTATCACTGGTTCTTCACGAACTCTAACAAGCATTAACTGAAAAAACAGAGCCACAAATTCCAGCTAGAGAGTATTCAGTGCAACACAAATAATTTGAAAAAATTGCAGATAAAGATTTACTTAATTCATTTATACATCCAGTTGATTGCATGTAGGTCTTAGCTGGCCAAAGCTCAGAGTTTAAGCAGAAAATAATTCAAACTGTACCACTTATATAAGGCAGAAACCGAACAACAATGAAGTGAACTACCCATACTTATCACTGGGTATTTAAGAATTCTAACAAAAACTGAAAAAACAAAGCCACAACTTCCAGCTTGATAGTATTCAAAGCAAGACAAACAAATCAATTTAAATGCTGTATTATTTGAAAAAAGTGCAGATAAAGATTTACTTAAATTCACTTATACGTCCATTTCATTGCCTGTAGGTCTTAGCTGGCCAAAGCTCAGAGTTTAAGTAGAAAATAATCCAAAATGTACCACTTATATAAGGCAGAAACCGAATAACAATGAAGTGATCTACCCCCTCTTATCACTGGCTATTCAAGAATTCTATCAAGCATTAACTGAAAAAACAGAGCCACAACTTCCAGCTAGATAATATTCAAAGCATCACAAATAAATCAATTTAAATGCAGTATTATTTAAAAAAAGGGCAGATAAAGATTTACTTAAATTCACTTAAAAAATTACTGTTCCAAAACACATGCGCACAACACAAGCACACCAAACAAACAGCAATCCACACACATACACCTAAACTGTAACACCTAACCCTACACTAAACTATACAAACATCACTAACTATCCACTTACCTTAACCCAAACCCTATCCCTATGGTCCATCACTATCGCACAGTCACCTCACCCACACCCTGACCCTAACTCACCTAACCCGCCCTAACCCACATGTCCACACAATCGCTAACTTAACTGATCTGTGCCCTAACCTTAACTCACCTAACCCACCCTAACCCACACATCCACACAATCACACACCTATCTGAACCCGACCCATAACCTTCCACCAGAACACTGAAAATACCAAATTCCAAATGTCCAGTGTTGTAATATAGACCCAAATGTACCACTTATATAAGGCAGAAACTGAATAACAATGAAGTGAACTCCCCCCACATATCACTGGCTTTTCAGGAATTCTAACAAGCATTAACTGAAAAAACAGAGCCACAACTTCCAGCTAGATAGTATTCAATGCTACACAAAAAAATCAATTTAAATGCTGTATTATTTGAAAAAAGTGCAGATAAAGATTTACTTAAATTCACTTATACATCCAGTTGATTGCATGTAAGTCTTAGCTGGCCAAAGCTCAGAGTTTAAGCAGAAAATAATCCAAAATGTACCAATTACATATGGCAGAAACCGAATAACATTGAAGTGAACTAACCCCACTTATCACTGGCTATTCAGAAATTCTAACAAGCATTAAGTGATACAACAGAGCAACAACTTCCAACTAGATAGTATTCAATGCAACACAAAAAAATCAATATAAATGCTGTATTATTTGAAAAAAGTGAATATAAAGATTTACTTAAATTCACTTATATGTCCAGTTGTTTACATGTAGGTCTTAGCTGGCCAAAGCTCAGAGTTTAAGCAGAAAATAATCCAAAATGTACCTCTTATATAAGGCAAAAACTGAATAACAACGAAGTTAACTACCCCCATTTATCACTGGCTATTCAGGAATTGTAACAAGCATTACCTGAAAAAAAAAGAGTCCCAACTTCCAGTTAGATAGTATTCAATGAACCACAAATAAATTAATTTAAATGCTGTATTATTTTAAAAAAGTGCAGATAAAGAATTACTTAAATTCAATTATATGTCCAGCTGATTGCATGTAGGTCTTAGCTGGCCAAAGCTCAGAGGTTAAGCAGAAAATAATCCAAAATGTACCACTTATATAAGGCAGAAACCGAATAACAATGAAATGAACAACCCCACGTATCACTGGTTATTCAGGAATTCAATAAACATTAACTGAAAAAACAGAGCCACAACTTCCAGCTAGATAGTATTCAATCCAACTCAAATAAATCAATTTAATTGCTGTAGTATTTGAAAAAAGTGCAGAAAATGACTTACTCAAATTCACTAATACGTCCAGTTGATTGCATGTAGGCCTTAGCTGGCCAAAGCTCAGAGTTTAAGCAGAAAATTATCCAAAATGTACCACTTATATAAGGCACAAACCGAATAACAATGAAGTAAACTACTGCCACCTATCACTGGCTATTTAGGAATTCTAACAAATATTAACTGAAAAAACAGAGCCACAAATTCCAGCTAGATAGTATTCAATGCAACATGAATAAATCAGTTTAAATGCTGTTTTATTTAAAAAAAAGTGCAGATAAAGATTGACTTAAATTTGTTTATACATCCGGTTGATTGCATGTAGGTCTTAGCTGGCCAAAGCTCAGAGTTTAAGCAGAAAATAATCCAAAATGTACCACTTATATAAGGCAGAAACCGAATAAGAATGAAGTGAACTGCCCCCATTTATCACTGGCTATTCAGGAATTCTAACAAGCATTAACTGAAAGAACAGAGCCACAATGTCCAGCTAGATAGTATTCAATGCAACACAAATAAATCAACTTAAATGCTGTATTATTTGAAAGAAGTGCAGATAAAGATTTACTTAATTAACTTATACATCCAGTAGATTGCATGTAGGTGTTAGCTGGCCAAAGCTCAGAGTTTAAGCAGAAAATAATCCAAAATGCACCACTTATATAACGCAGAAACTGAACAACAATGAAGTGAACTACCCCCATTTATCACTGGGTATTTAAGAATTCTAACAAACATTTACTGAAAAAACAAAGCCACAACTTCTAGCTTGAGAGTATTCAATGCAAGACAAATAAATCAATTTAAATGCAGTATTATTTGAAAAAAGGGCAGAAAAAGATTTACTTAAATTCACTTATACGCCCAGTTCATTGCATGTAGGACTTAGCTGGCCAAAGCTCAGAGTTTAAGCAGAAAATAATCCAAAATGTACCTCTTATATAAGACAGAAACTAAATAACAATGAAGTTAACTATCCACATTTATCACTGGCTATTCAGGAATTGTAACAAGCATTACGTGAAAAAAAAGAGTCCCAACTTCCAGTTAGATAGTATTCAATGAACCACAAATAAATGAATTTAAATGCTGTATTATTTTAAAAAAGTGCAGATAAAGAATTACTTAAATTCAATTATACATCCAGCTGATTGCATGTAGGTCTTAGCTGGTCAAAGCTCAGAGTTTAAGCAGAAAATAATCCAAAATGTACCACTTATATAAGGCAGAAACCGAATAACAATGAAATGAACAACCCCACGTATCACTGGTTATCTGGTGAAGATTCAATAAGCATTAACTGAAAAAACTTCCAGCTAGATAGTATTCAATCCAAATCAAATAAAAATAAATCAATTTAATTGCTGTAGTATTTGAAAAAGTGCAACTTTACTCAAATTCACTAATAATACGTCCAGTTGATTGCATGTAGTAGGCCTTAACTGGCCAAAGCTCAGAAGCAGAAAATTATCCAATCCAAAATGTACCACTTATATAAGGCACAAACCGAATAACAATGAAGTAAACTACCACCACCTATCACTAGCTATTTAGGAATTCTAACAAGTATTAAGTGAAAAAACAGAGCCACAACTTCCAGCTAGATAGTATTCAATGCAACACGAATAAATCAATTTAAATGCTGTATTATTTGAAAAAAGTCCAGATAAAGATTTATATAAATTTGCTTATACATCCGGTTGATTGCATGTAGGTCTTAGCTGGCCAAAGCTCAGAGTTTAAGCAGAAAATAATCCAAAATGTACCACTTATATAAGGCAGAAACCGAATAACAATGAAGTGAACTGCCCCCATTTATCACTGGCTATTCAGGAATTCTAACAAGCATTAACTGAAAGAACAGAGCCACAATGTCCAGCTAGATAGTATTCAATGCAACACAAATAAATCAATTTAAATGCTGTATTATTTGAAAGAAGTGCAGATAAAGATTTACTTAATTAACTTATACATCCAGTAGATTGCATGTAGGTGTTAGCTGGCCAAAGCTCAGAGTTTAAGCAGAAAATAATCCAAAGTGTACCACTTATATAAGGCAGAAACCGAATAACAATGAAGTGAACTGTCCCCATTTATCACTGGCTATTCAGGAATTCTAACAAGCATTAACTGAAAGAACAGAGCCACAATGTCCAGCTAGATAGTATTCAATGCAACACATATAAATCAATTTAAATTCTGTATTATTTGAAAGAAGTGCAGATAAAGACTTACTTAATTAACTTATACATCCAGTAGATTGCATGTAGG